>NW_007247219.1:424422-426253 GCF_000164805.1 Carlito syrichta
GCGATCCTCCCGCCTCGGCCTCCAGAGTAGTTTGCACCACCTGGCCTGGCCATCCTGCCACTTTCCTTCATACCGTCAGCTAGATCTGGTTGCAGAGCCCTCGGCCCACTGGGGGGCTGTATGGATTTATCTTGTCGGTTCTTGGCCTGTGGGTTATCTATTCACCTGCCCTACTGGGCCATGGGATCCTTCAGAGCAAGAACCAGGGCAGGTTGGTCTGTGGGTCCTGAGCACCCCCCCATGGGGCAGGCGCAGAGCATGGGGTCAGTGACGGTCTGTGGACTGAATGAGCGATATACCAAGCATCTCTGTCTCTCCGAATCACGGGATTTCTCCAGGGATATTTGTCAATAAGAACAGTGGAATTTCATTAGCCATGTCTGTCCCTAGAAATCACGAAACTTCCCTAGCTGTGTTTGTCCCTGAGATCATGGGACTTCTCTGTGGAGGAGTCTCGGGGGTCACCTCAGCCAGGACGGTCTATAGCTCTTACCAGGCTCCCTCCTCCCTTCCTCAGGAATGAGCCCGTCCTCCGTCATCCGGCTCCTTCCCGCCCTGTCCTCCCTGGCGTCTCAGGCACTTGCTTCCACCCAGGCAGCTCAGAGGGCTCGTCTGTTCTGCCCTCTCAGTGGCTGGACAGGCTCCCTGCTCGACTCGGGGCAAGTCCCATCTCCCTGTGGGTCCCTCAGACCACCTGGCTCTGCCCCGACTGGCTGAGTGTGTCGCCTCCCACCCTCAACCTCAGTTCTGTCCATTTCCCACAAGGAGCCGGCTGGATGGAGAATGAGGACTTTGTGTTTCAGTCTCTCCCTGCGTCTCCGTGGGCTCCGAGGCTGGGCGGGTGAGGGGGAGCCGCGTGTCTCTTTGTGGCCACTAGATGACACCCGCGGGTCGCCCATCTCCCGGCAGGCCGCCCTCAGGAGGAAAAGGCCACAGCCGCCTACCTCCTCCCACTGGCCGGCTGTGGCGAGAGGTACGGCGTGAGGGCCGGGTTTGGGGGTCAGTCCCAAGCCAGGCCCTCGTCGAGGTCAGGGAGGCCGTGAGTATCTGCTTGGCAGTGACCTTACTGCGAACCCCGGGCATGACCCAGGACCTCTCTGAGACTTCAGATTCACCCTCTGCGAAACAGGATAACAAGTGTCCTCTGGGCATCACGGAAACGGAAGGACATCGGGCGTGCAAAATGTCCGTCTGCCTCCTGGTGAGCTCCGATGGGTGCTTTCTAGTTTAGGTCTCGGAGGCTCCTCTGGGAAGAGGCTTAGGCAGGATGCCCAGAGATCTGGGTCTACAATGGGCTGCTCTCTCACTGTGTGACCGCCGGCAACTCGCTTCCCGACTCTGGTCCTCTGCTTGGCCTCAACCAGCCTCAAGGGGCTGGGAGTGTCAAGGAACTAAGGGCCTGGGAATCAGACAGACTTGGGTGTGAATCCCTTCCATACCTCCTCTTCCCAGCTGTGTGACCCAAGGCCTCTCCTGGCCTCGATGATAATTACCGAATTATTTGTGAGATTGTTTGTTTCACTTATGTCTTCTTGGAGCTACTGTAAATTCCACACGGGCCAGGCTCGTGTCAAGGGGACTCACCTACAGAAGTTCAACATTCAGTTCAGTGTCTGGTAGCAAGCATGTCCTCTGGAAGCAAGAACTATTGGCCGGGCATGGTGGCTCACACCTGTAACTCCAGCATTTTGGGAGGCTGAGGCAGGAGGCTCATTCCTGGCAGGAGGCCAGGAATTTGAGGTCAGCTTAGGCAACACAGAGAGGCTGCCAAAAATTTTTTTTTTTTATTTTTTGAGTTGGAGTCTCACTCTGTCGCCCAGACTGGAGTGCA
>NW_007247219.1:426471-429454 GCF_000164805.1 Carlito syrichta
CTCACCTCAGCCTCCCAAAGGCGCGGGATTACAGGCTGAGCCACCGAGCCCGGTTTGCAAAAGAATTTTTTTTTAAATGAGCCGGATGTGGTGTCATGTGCCTGGGAGACTGAGGTGGAAGGCTCATCTGAGCCCAGGAGGTCGAGGCTGTAGTGAGCCATGATTGTGCCACTGCACTCCAGCCTGGGTGACAGAGTGAGACTCCAACTCAAAAAAAAACCATTGCTCACCATTGCTACGGCTGCGCACAACCACTCAGCACCTGTAGCAGGCGCTGTGTTCAGAGCCCTCCCACGTCATCGCTAGTAACCCTCAGTCATTTACCTCCACTTCATAGATGAGGAAGCCGAGGGTCAAGGAAGTCCAGCAGCTACAAAGTGACAGGAACCAGGCTCTGAAGCCGAGTGCCACGACAGACTTGCGTGGACAGACGGAGCGGGCTGGGTATAACGGCCCTCCCAAGATGTCCGTGTCCTCATCCCTGGAACACCCGTGACTACCACCTTCGATGGCACAGGGGACTTGGCAGATGTGATTCCTGGCTTAGCCAGGTGGGCCCCAGGCCATCAGGCACGTCAGAGTGGGAAGAAGGGATGAGACCGCAGACATAGAGGGAGAAGAGACCTGTGATGCAGGAAGGAAGACCGCATTCATTCTAGAAAAGTCAAGGAAAACTGGCATGCCGACCCCTTCAGCCCAGCGAGCTTGACTTTGGACTTCTGAAACGCCAGAACAGCAAGACGTGTGTTGTTGTAAGCTACCAAGTTTACGGTAATTTGTCACAATAGCAACAGGAAGCTAATACATACACAAAGGAGATAATGGATGAAAAGCACCAGGCAAACAGCTGGCACTCACTAAATGCTCTCTCTCTCCTTCCCAGCACTAACCCTTTTTCTACTTCCAGCTACAGCAGGTTGGCAGAGGGGGAGGAGACCTTCAGGATCTTCTAGCTCAAGCTCTACCAGCCCATTTTAAAGATAAGGAGACTGAGCCAGAGACAGGGAACAATCTGCCCCCAGCTTACAGCGGTGAAAGGAGCCAGGGAGCCATCTCCTGGGCAGGTCCCGGTGCTCCTTGGTCTGGTCTTCTGGTCTCTAGTGCCGGGCAGCCTGGGTGAAGTCCTCCAGTCTAAACCCATTTTCCAGGTGAGGAAACTGAGACCTGGCATTGCCCAAGAAATTTGAACCCGCGCCCCAAGCTGGCAGGGTGCCTGCAGGCCCGAGCCCCAGGAATCCGTCTCTCCTACTGGCCCTCCCCTCCCCCCCTCTTGAGCATGGCTCCTCCGTGTTTATCCCCAGCGGACAGGGGCCAGCGGGGTCTGGGAAAGCCACGTCAGGAGCCGGCCCAGCTGCTGCAAATCCTTAGCGGCCGTCAGCCTGGGAAAGCTCTGAAGCCTTCCTGTCCCCGCCCACCTGCCCCTCCCAGGCGGCCTGTCCAGACAGCTGTGAGAAGGCCCTCGGAGGCGCATCCAGCAGGGCGGGCAGGAAAGAGAGGCCCAGAGAGGAGGAGCTTGACCTCCGATCCCCAGCCAGTCCGTGGCATTATCCTGGGCTACCCTGAGCTGAGCCTGAGGCCCCCGGCTTGTCTGAGGGACCAGGAAGTCCCAGGGGCGTGACCTGCCCAGATGACACCGGAACACCCAGCGTCCTCCAGCACCGTTCTTTACGCAAAGCATTCCCTCCCACTGACACTCTTGATTCTCTCAACAACCCTGACAAGGCGAGGCTGCCGTGGCCCCATTTTGCAGATGAAGAAACGGAGGCTCGGAGATAAGACGTGCTAGGGTCAGGGTGCCACGGTGGCAGCGTGGGCCCTCCACTACCTTGATCTGACTCCAGCATGCTCCAGCCCCAGCCTTGCTGCGGGGCCTTGGCATACCCCTTCTTCTCTGACCTTCTGCGTTCTCATCCGAAAACGAGAGGATGACAGCAGCGTCTGCCTCCCAGGGCCACTCTGTGCCTCAGTTTCAGATAAGCGTGACAATAGCGGGAGATAAATAAGTGTGCGCTGGGCCTGGAACATGGCAAGCGCTGTCACGGCTCACCCCACCGCCACTCCAGTCACTGGAGAAACGCACGTCATCCCAAGCGTGCACCATGGGCAGAAACCCAACAGACAAAATGTTGACACGGGCCACACCGGAAGTGAGACAGCCACGGGGGTCCGTGGGGCAGGTTGTGCCAGGCCCAGGGGACAGTGAGCCAGGGACAGACTGCCTGACATGTTCAGGCAACACCAAATTCGGGTGGGCGACGGGTGTGGCAGGGAGATACAGGGGGCATCGCCAGGTGTTCTCACAATCAACTAACCCCTCAGAGCTTGAAATCTGCCCTGAGCCCCTGGGTCACTGTCTGAGGAGTGGAACGGCTCCGGGCAGCCAGTCTCCCCACCGGGAGGACAGGACATTTTGTTCTTGTGGCCAGATCCAGGGAGTCCCCGGGGAACACCCTGGATTGCCCCCCGAAGGCGTTTCCAGCCGAGGTCTGTCTCCTGGAGATGTGACACACCGCGTCTGCAGAAACGGCAGCGCCTGCCGCTCTGCCGTGGCATGCAGGGCCCTCCCCAGTGTGTCGAGGAGTATGTGTGCCTAACTGTGGGCCTGACCGGTCCTCCTGCTCGGTTCGCTCCCCAGGAACCCCACTCCATGCATGGGCGATGGGCCCAATGAGCAACAGCCCCGCCTCTGGTCACCCTTGGGGAGCAGGCGGCCCTGACTGCTCCCTCCCCACCCTGCGGACATCCATGGCAGGTCTGTAGCTGCTGCTGTCAGTGCCTCAGCCTTGCTCAAGAGGAGGAAACTTCCGCCGGCCCTCCGCAACCTAGTCTTCTGTCCGTCCACCTCTCCTGCCCACTGGTCCATGCACTCATCTTTCCACCCACCTCCCTAGTGATTCCACCCACATACCCATCCACTCATCCATCCATCCACCCACCCGCCCAGGCATCCATCCAGTTACCCATCCACCCACCCATCCATCCC
>NW_007247219.1:429782-457748 GCF_000164805.1 Carlito syrichta
CATCCACCCACCCACCCAGGCATCTACCCATTTATCCATCCACCCATCCATCCATCCATCCACTCACCTATCCATTCACCCACCCAGGCATCCACCCATTCACTCAGGCATCCACCCACCCATCCATCCATCCACCCATCCATCCACTCACCCATCCATCCATCCATCCATCCGTCCGTCCATCCACCCACTCATCCATCCACTGACCCACCCACCCACCTATCCATTCACCCACCCAGGCATCCACCCATTCACTCAGGCATTCACCCACCCACCCATCCATCCATCCACTCATCCATCCATCCACCCATCCATCCACTCACCCACCCATCCATCATCCATCCATCCATCCACTCATTCATCCTCTCACCCACCCACCCAGGCATCCACCCACCCACCCATCCATCCATCCACTCACCCACCCACCCATCCACCCACCCATCCATTCACCCACCCACTCACTGGTCTGAACAACTACCAGTCTTTGTCTGGTTGCTGTTGGTCATCCTCCACCAGCCTGCCAGCCATTCCTCTAGTACTCCTTAAACACTCATTTAATCCTCAGTAAACAGTAGACTGAATCGTGATGAGTCTCAGGGATTCTGGAGCCTCATGTCTGGGGTTAAGTCCTGGCTCCATTACTTCCCAGCAGGCTAGCTAACCACTCTGTGCCTCAGTTCTAGGTAAGCATGACAGTCGTATCTGCTTCACGCTGTTGTCTGGTGGATTCCATGCAGGTACAGAGCTTAGAACCATGCCTGCCACCAAGTAATGCTCAGTAAATATTATCTGTTAAAGTAGCTGAGGAAACGGGGGCTCAGAGAGATAAAGAAACCATCTGAGAGCAACCAGCCGAGAGAGAGCTCTTGCATTTAACAGATATGCTCAATGTACATTCCCTGAAAGACCCCAAAGGACCCCAGCCATGTCTGGCATCCAGGGCTCTAGATTTTATTCTTGTCTGAGCCAGACCAAGGGGGCTGGGGCTGCCCTGGCTGGTGGCCAAGGCTCCCTGCCATTTCAGACACCGGATGGGAGTCCCAGTCTGGACCCTGCGGGCCGACATGCCTCCAGAGAAGCTGCAGGATGCAAGCACACGTGAGTGTTCTGGAACACGCGTGCACCCCCGGCCCCCACCCTGGCCACCCACCAGGTGCAGCTCCCAGGGCTCCCTGCACAGCCCCCGGGGGGAGGCACCCCCGCGGGCGCCATTCCCTCTGGGTCCATGTGACACCAGCAGGCGGCGTGGGAGGGAGGAGGAGACAGCGCCCCACTCACTGACAGCGTTTCCTCGGGGGAAGCAGGGAGCTCCCGGCTCAGCGCTAGGCGCCAGATGGCTCTCCACAGGCTGGAAACAGGAGCGTTGCTGGCTCACTCCGAGCTTCGCGTGTGCTGGGCAGGCTTCCTCATTCCCTGGGCCTCGCCTTGCTCATCCACAGAATGGGGCCAGTGGCTCCTTCCTCACTGGGTTGTGGCAAAGGCAACGGGAGAAGAACATGGAGATGAAATCCCAGCCCCGAGCAGACCCTTGCTGCCGCCCGTTCCTTCCCACACCTGTTCCCCTTTGGAGCTGAGGGGACAGGAAGACTCCCATCTTGTCCTCCTTGAGACAGGAAGCGCTTTCCTTTGCATGTTGTCAAGGGGACGGGGTTTAGCTGTGGTGATGGCAGAAGGCCTGGAGTGGGCTAGGATGGCCTGTGCAGGTGAAGAAGCCCCAGGACACCAGAACAGCCTCTCGGGCCACTTGCACTGTGAGGGAGCTCTGGAACCCCTCGGGGCCCTGGTCTTCCATTCATCGATTGGTCTTCAAGGCCTTTGACGGCGGCAACATCCTGTGACCTGGGCCGGTGTCTCAAAGCCTGCAGGGTTTGAGGGGTCTACTGGACTCACCTGGGGCTGGGGTGGGTGGAGTTGGGGGTCCTTCGCCCCACCCTGCATTTATGTTCATCTCCTTCAACAAATGCCTCTGAGCACCTACTATGTGCTTAGCAAATGCCTATGAGCACCGACTATGTGCCAGGTTTAGGCACTGGGGCTACAACCGTGTGCAAGACCACGCCCCTAGGAGGCTGCTATCCTGGTGGAGGCCGTCAGACTCCAGGTGGCAGGTGATGGCGAGTCCAGTGAAGGAACACAGGCAGAGGAAGGAGATGGGGGGAACTGGGTGCTCCTTGGGCAGGAAGGTCAGAGAAGGCCTCTTCCTGGAGAGGCATTTGAGCAGGAGCCTGGCAGAAGTCAGTGGGAGCCATGTGGACATCTGGAGCCAGTACATTCCAGGGGGAGGGCACAGCAAGTGCAAAGCCCTGAGGCTGTACCTTGGCGCTGCCGTTTGAGAATCAGCAGGAAGGCACTGGGGCTGGGGAGCAAGGGACTGGGAGGTGAGGCCAGAGAGGGAAAGTTGGGGCAGGGGCTGAGAAAGAACCTGATTCAGGATTCTAGGCCTGGGGGTCTGGGGAGGAGGCCCCTAGGCCCAGCCTTGCTTCATGGGGCTGGGGAGAGGGGGTGTCCATTTATTTGTTTGTTGGTTTATTTATTTACTTATGTATTCATTTATTTAAGAGACAGCGTTTTTCTCTAACGCCCAGGCTGAAGTGCAGTAGCGTGATCATAGCTCGCTGCAGCCTCGAACTCCTCCTGGGTTCCCTCGAGCCATCCTCCCACCTCAGCCTCCGGAGTATCTGGGACTACAGGCAAACACCAACATGCCTGGCTAATTTTTTTATTTTTTGTGGAGACAAGGTCTAACTGTGCTACCCAGGCAGGTCTCAAACTCCTGGCCTCAAACAATCCTGCCACCTCAGCCTCCCGAAGGATTGTAGACATGAACCACCGTACGCAGGCCAGAAGGGGCGTTCTTTGGGATTACTCCTCTGAGACCCCGGCCCCCAAAGGCAGCCACACCTTGAATTTAGCAGATGAACACACTCTTGAAATTCTGAGTTCAGCTGAAGAGCCTGATAAGAAGGCGAGTGGTCTGGCCCTCTGGGCTCACAGAGCCCAAGTTGCAGACAAAGAAAGAGAAAGAGAGGCAGGGAGAGGTAACCGCTTTCCTGAGGACATCCTGCCGCATGGTGTGCTTGCCTCCCGATGCACCCCTCCCCACTGGCACTACAGCTCTTTTTCCAAAACGATGTTTGTGAAAATTAGCCTCAGCAGAGACAGCTAAAAAGGCTGAGTCGGGATGTTTTTAGCTGCCTGTACGCCAGATAAAAGGTTCCGTTGTTGCAAAAATGCTCTTCTTGTGTATGCTATAAGCATCCATTAATTTCAGAAATTACCCAGCTTCACTAAGTAGAAATGACGGGTGGCTTTTTGAATTTGAGATGAAGACGGGGTTTTTTTTAAAAATGCTGTTGATGGTGGTTTATTTATGACAGACTCTTGTCTTACCCTGAGTGTAATATCTTAAACGCCAAGCAGGCAGAGATGATTTATTTATTTATTTATTTTGTCTATTCAGCCCTGTTACAGCAGATACTCCGTGAACATTTACAGAAGAGGAGCATCTTCTTGAAGGACCACTCAGAAACCTACAACTGTGTGAGCCTCTGTACTCATATGCCGGTGGATAGGCATATGGTACATTGTTGAAGGAATGAATGAATTTGCACCCCAAAAAGGCATGTCTTCAAGCTACAAGGAGCCAGAACCCACCAGTCTGAGGTCTCTGTTTAAGGTCAGGAGGAAAAGTAGTATTTTTAGGGAAGTATCACAAGGTGAGGAAACAGTTGAAAAGTTGACAAAAGAAATTCCACATTTGGGTTCCTGGATTCCATGAATGATGCCAGCATCCCCAGCCAGAGCTAAGATGCAGCCATATCAAAGCTGGCAGGGGCCTGTATTTGCTTTCATCAGGTTATGCCACGTAACAAACAGCCCCCAATCTCAGCTTTTTGCAGTAATAGGTAAGTTTTTCTCAGTCATATGGCATCTTAAGCCAGATAAAAGTTTCTGTTGTTGCCAAAATTCTCCTCTTGTGTGTGCTATAATCATCCATTGATTCCAGAAATTACCTGGCTTCCCTAAGTAGAAATGACAGGTGGCTTTTTGAATCGGAGATGGTCCAGGCTAAGGTCGGCACCAGGCCTGGCCCCTGTGTCCCTCATCTCAAGACCCAGGCTGAATGGGACGTTCTCATGGCAGAAGCCAGGAACACAGGGGTGGACTGGAGGCTGGCAATGCCTCCTAAAGCCTCCACTGGAAGCCATCCCTCAGGCCCGCATTTCTGGGGACAAGTAAAGTCACAGGGTCCAGTCAACCTCAATGGGCAGAACTGAGAATGAATATTTGCTAAAGGAAGATGCAGTTTAACTGAGATTTAGGGGAACGTGAGTCCAGTGGATTTAAACTATTCTCAGAAGAGCCTTGGGGGTCCCTGGGTCTCTGCCACCTCCTTGGGCCACAGTGAATGAGGAGAAGCAAGGAGTCTAAGTGGAGGGGGCACCCAGACCCCCACCTTCAACCAAACCCCCTTGCTGTACCTCTTGGGTTGGCTTGTAAGTTTTCATTTGAAAGTCTCTTTTAAAAAAAAAAGCGATACATTAAAAAAAAAAAGAAACAATGGCCTGATACAATTCCCCCATATTCCAGAGAGGAGGGTTGAGGCCTCCAAAGGAGATATATGTGAAGCTGTTCAGTGGCAGTGCCAGGACATGTAACAGCAAGAGAACTCTTCACATGGCGCCCAGCTCTATACGTATTCATATATTCATTCAACAAACGCTTGCCACCCAAGAACTCTGGGCAGAATTACGGCACGCATTCTCCTCTATTCGTTGTCTATCTTGCCAACTTACTTGGCTGGTTGATTCATTCATTCAACCAACACTTCCTGAGGGCCTACAATATGTCAGGTGTCATAGGCCCAGGGAATGTAGCCAGGAATGAAACCAGTGTTCCGACCAGTGGAATTTACACTCCAGGAGAAGGAGACACACAGATAATAAATGCAATCATATGGACACACAGAAAGTGGACTAGGTGCTATGAAGAAAGGAGGCAGGGAGGAGGAGTAACCAGAGCCCGAGGAAGGTCCCCGACGGGCTGGGATTTCAGCAGCCATCACGTGGTTACGTGGGTGATGAGCTGGAAGAACTTGGGCAAAGTGGGTACCAGGGCCCCAAGGATGCCCGCCCGGTAAGGTGGAGGCCCAGCAGGAAGGCTTGGCTGGGGGAGCGGTACAGATGAGACCAGAGATGTGTCAGTGCCTCCGAGGCCCCAGGAAGGAGCATGAGCTTCCTGCTGGGCAGGGTGGAGAGTCTCTGGTCGCCAGAAGATCGGCCCCCCGGGAGGTGGGCTCTGCCTTGAGTTGGGCCAAGCGCCCAGAGCAGGGAGACCCAGGAAGCAGGCTCTTGCCACTGTGTGGCAGGCACAGGGGGTTCACGTGGGCTGGGGGCAGCCAAGGCAGCCCCAGCCTGACTCCACTGTCCAGAGGGCAGACGCAGAGGAGCCAGGACAGCGGACTTCGGTCCCTAGGGCACCATCCTGCTGCTGTTCCACTTGCATCTGATGGGGCTGGAGCAGCCGAACGAGGCTGAGGCTCAATATGTATATATGTATTCATATATTCATGTATGAATATAGGCTCAATATGTAGGCTCAATATGGATTCATATATTCACGAATATATGAATATATTTGGACCTGGGGCGCCATAGGAAGAGCTCTCTTGCTGGTTACATGCCCTGGCACTGCCACTGAACAGCTTCACATATATCTCCTTCGGAGGCCTTGACCTTCCTCTCTGGAATATGGGGGAATTGTATCAGGCCTTGGGTTTCTTTTTTAAGGCATCGGTGTTAGCTTCCAGGAGTGACGGGGTGTGGAACGGTGCGGTCCTCCGAGGCATCACCAGGGCCCGGAGAGCGCTCCCTGGCCAGAGCTCTGACCTGGATTCCGGCCTCTCCGCCTTTCGGGAAGGCTGTCCCACGGGGCGCCCATCCGTCCCTCTAACCATGCTGGGGGCCCAGTCGCCCTGGTCACCCGATTCCTCTCGACCTTTCTTCTGTCCGTTCATCTTCCTGTCCCATCTCCCCTTGTGGGTGGGATCTTTCCCCTGTTTTACCTCACCCGCTATCTCACCCACTGCCCCTTCCCAGGAAGACTTCTCAAGGACCCTCCACCAGAAGCTGTCCCCCGCCCTGCACCCCAACAGCCTCTGCCAGAGCTGAGATGCTGCTTCTTCCTTCATGACTATTAGACAGCTCCCCACCTGCCCTGTTTGATGATCAGCTGCACACGGGCTGTCTCTCATTCTGGGGGTGAGCTGGGAGGTCCCCACTGTCGCCCCCCCCACACACCCAGCTAATCCCAGACACACAGTGGCTCGGTCAATGTGAGTTCCTGCCTCTGGGATCAGGACCTGATGGCCAGGAGGGGGCAAGTCATCCTGAGGCTGAGGGTGGGGGGCCGAACACTCCCTTGCTGAGTATCCCAACCTGCCCATCCCCTCCCTAGCATGGACCACAGTGTGCAGGTGTGACTGATGGCTATAACCTGCCCCTCTGCTGAGTGCGTTTCCTTAGACAGTTGTCAAAGCAACCACCACAGAGGAGCTGCAGAGCAGCCCGCAGCACTACAGATCCCCACGGTGCCTGTGAACTCTCACAGTGCACAAGCTGCCTCATAGAGGTCCTGAGTTATTTTTATTATTTTTTTTTGAGTTGGAGTCTCACTCTGTTGCCCAGGCTGGAGTGCAGTGGCACGCTCACGGCCATACCAGCATCCACCCGCTGGGCCCCGGAAATCCTTCCGCCTGAACCGTCCAAGTAGCTGGAATGACAGGCACACACTACCACGACCGGCTAATTTTTGATTTATTGTAGAGACGCGGTCTCGCCAAGTTGCCCGGGCGGGTCTCGAACCCGCGGGCTCAGGCAAGCCCCTTACCTCAGCCTCCCAAAGTACTGGGATTACAGGCTGAGCCACCGAGCGTGGCCCTGAGTGATGTTGTTTTGGGGTTTTTGCTCTGACCTCACCTCCAGTTAGGGGTGTCATCTCTGGTGCTTTTGAGTAGGTAAGAATAGGCCTGGCCATAGGTGGAAGCTCTTTGTGGAAGAGACAGCTTTCAGGCGACCACCTGCGGCTCCTGTGGGCCTGAGCCCACTGGGGAGGGAGGAAGAGAAGCTGGCCAGTGGGGGGAGTCAAACTTTTTTGGAGCATCAAGGCCAGGAGGGCGATCAGGATCTGGTTCAAGCTCCTTGCTTTGCAGGTGGGGAAACTGAGGCCTTGGAGGAGGGAGAGCCCTGAACCAGACTACCCAGCTGAGCTGCTCCCAGATTCCTGACCCCCAGAAATGTGCAAGAGAAAAAAGGTGTATTCTCTTATTTAAAGCCACCACACTTGGGAGACATTTGCTACATAGCAATAGGCGACTAATACCATCACCTGCCTTCTCCCATCAAGTTTAGCTTCCAAAGACCTCTGGCGGCTTCTCAAAATCAGATCGATCCCCAAAGAGTGACGATCTGCCCCCGCCATGGCTTTGAGCAAGGATCGAATCTGGGTGGTCTGGCTTCAAGGCACTCCACTCCACCCTGCATTGCCAGGAACTGTGGCATGTCCTCACTAGCGACCCTCACCCTAATGACTGCTTCTCCTACCTCCCAGGGGCCGGCGGGGCGGGGCTGCTGCCCATCTGTGTCTCTGTCCTTTCCGAAAGGACGTGCCCGAGCCCCAGCAGAGCTGGGACTAGACGGGCTCAGCCTGACCCACTCCGGGCAGGGTTTCTCGGACACCCAAAGCCTTCCCCGGGCGCTGGAGCCCATGGTCAGCCTTGGGAAGGGACGGGTTGCCATGGAAACCTCCGGACTCCACAGACGCGCCAACGGCTGGCTTCAAGGAAACCTTTCCATGGCTCCATTTGGGGCTGTGCTGTGAGGCGGCCAAGGGGTTCATTGGGTCCCCTGTCAGGACGCGATGTCGGGTGAACATCCGCTGGGCCCCTCCCTCCCTGCCCTCCGGGCGTGCAAGGAGACACCCATGGCAGCCTCCCGTGGGAGGGTGTGTGGGTAGAGGAGGTCTGCTGATGATTGGCATGTGGGGTTGAAGCTTTAATTAAAGCGAGCATCACGTGTCAGTCAGAAGAAAAGAAAGTTCAACTCTGAGCCCCGTCTTTATCCCAAGCGTCACTTCACGAGCCCTTTCCCATGAGGGGGAGTGTGACCTTGTCTGATAGCTGCGCCGAGATCTTTCTGAGATCTTTCTGGGGCTTTTCCAATCTGTTCCCGAGTCCCGCATAGGCCAGCGTGGCGTCCGTGTGCCGACCTGGCCACGCGACTGCAGGCTGACAGGCGGCGCTGGGCTGACCTTTAACGGTCCCCAGATCTGTGGTTCTCAATCCCGGTGTCCTGTCATCACCGCCTGGGCAGGTTTTTGAAAATATCCACGTCTGGGCCTCGGCCCCGTCCAGTTAAATAAGATCTTTGAGTGGCACCCCGGCCAGGGAAATCTGTGAGAGCTCTGCCTGTGGTTCTGATGGGCGGCCAGGGCCGAGATCATATAGGGAAACTGAGGCTCAGGAGGAAAAGGGAATCGCCCCAGGCCTCCAGGTGGTGAGGGGCTAGGGGCATGTGGAATCGGATCTTCTCCATCCTCCTGGCTGCCACAGCTCTGAAGGTGGGAGGCGGGTGAGAAAAAGGCTCAGAAAAGGGAGGTAGGTGGCACCGGAGGGGCCAAAGCCTAAGAGAGGGGGGCACCGCTGAGAGAAGAGGCTGAATCACCGCCCCAGGCTGGGGAAGGGGAGCAGTGCAGGAGCCGAACCTCAGCCCTGCCCCACCTTCTCAACAATGGTGGAAGTGCGACAGAACTTTCTAGTAACCGTGTGGTCACGGGCCAGCAGCATCCGCATCCCCTGGGAGCTTGTTAGAACCTCAGGGCCTCCACAGACCTCCGGAATCAGAATCCGCACTTTCACAGGGGCTGTGTGCACACGGCTACATTTGAGAAGCCCCGTGGCAATGGACTCTGGGACGAACTACGGCACTCGGAGCCTAGTCATGTGGCCCTCGGAAGGTTCTCTTCGCTTCTCTCGGATAGTTTCTTTGTCTGTATGTGAGGGTCACTGAACCTTCAGAGGTCACAGCTGGAAGGAACGGACGGGGAGTGAACGGACAGGGTTCAGAGCCGTGTGTTTCCAACAGTGTGGTGCCTCCCTGGGGTGGGGGGCGGTGGGGAGGCAGGGGGACCACAGGGAGGTGGGAGGGCCGACGGGGAGGTGGAGGCCAGCGGGGTAATGAGGGAGTGGGGCGTGGGGAGGGGAAAGGGGGGAGTACCACAGATGGAACAGACACTCCAAGAGGCCTCCAAGTTCTCATGTGCCATTTAGCTCAGGCAGATTCATTGCTAGAAATCACATCTCCCGTCTCTAAACCCCAGGGATTTGGTTTCCGTCCCATGTCTTTATGATCTAAAAAATAACAGAAGATATCAAAACAAAAGTTTGTGCCAAGGAAGAGAAGTCACTCGAACTAGAGGGAGAGGAGTGATGTGTCTACCTTCCACCCCCTCTCGCTCGATCTTGGCAGAGCGTGTGGGCGTGCCTGTGCCTGTGCCTGCATGCGAGTTGTGTGTGCTTACGTGCATGTGTGTGCAGGTATGCGTGCGTCCATGTGCGTGCACGCATGGCTGCAAGTGCTTGTGGGTGTGCACGATATTGTGCACTTGTGTGTGTGCATTGTGTGCACGTGTGCATGCCTGGTGGTGGACGTGTGCATGCCTGTGTGCATCGTGCATGAATGTGTTCATGCGTGGGTACATGCATATACATGTGTGGCATGTGTTTTGTGTGCATGTGTGTGCTCGTGTGTACATGTGCAAATGCATGGGCCTGTGTGAGCGTGCATTCGCATGCCCTTGTGTACAGGATGTGTGTGTGCATGCATGCGTGCCTGCACGTGTGCATGTGAGGTAGGTGGGACGGAATACTAGGTGACTTCAAGGTTGCCTCGGGAGGGTGGAGGGGCATTGGAAAACCCAGGATATCCTTGACATCTGAGGATGTAACGTGCAGTTTGGGGTCATTTCAAGGGACGCCGAAGAATCATGGCCAGGTCATTATCATTTTGATGGGGTAAAAACATCAGTGTGGACTGGAGCTGGTGAGGGAGCCTCCCTGACCCCCGAGCCATAAGCACGGTTTCTTTCTGGAAAACGGCCTCGAAAGCATTCCAACTGCTAGTGCTAATAATGGAAAAAAGAATGAAGACATCTGAGCATGTGTCGGCTTTCAGTCTAAAAAACAGAAGCAAGGAGGGATGGGGAGAGGAACTTGGCCCTGGCTGGAGCCTTTGGCTCCAGAGGCATCACCATAAGCCGGTCTCGGTGGGAACCAGGGACAATGGTGCCCCACACAGCCCTAGAGAGCCTTGAGTCGGCGTGGAGCAGCTCAAGGGAGAGAGGAGGCCCTGGCGAGGCTGGTGAGTGACAAGCATATGCTAATTACTGAGGAGGTGGCAAGGGTCCTGCCCTCATAGTCATTAGACCTGCAAGATAGGGCTCAACACGTCAGTTAGACTGTGTTCCTTTTTTCCGAGTCGGGAGTCTCACTCCGTCGCCCAGGCTGGAGTGCAGGGGCACGCTCATGGCCACTGCAGCCTCGACCTGCTGGGCTCAGGCAATCCTTCTGCCTCGGCCTTCCAAGTGGCTGGAACCACAGGCCCGTGCCACCGTGCCTGGTTAATTTTTTGATTTATCGTAGAGATAACCTCTCGCCAAGTTGCCCAGGCTGGTCTCAAACCCCTGTGCTCGGCAATCCCTTCGCCTCTGCCTCCCAAAGTGCTGGGATTACAGGCGGGAGCCACTGTGCCGGCCACTTTGCTCCTTTTTAGAGGGCTGGTTTATGCTGGAGACAGTAGTTCCCAGTGTGAGATTCTTAAAGATCTCGCCTTATTTCTTGTGCGTGTCAAGGGCCCACAGTAATTGTAAGTATCAGGAAAAAAACTGGGGGGAGTTAGGCGGAGTCAAACTTATAAACGCATGAAAATGATTAATAAGAAGACTTTAATGGCTCATCGATATTGAAGGCTGATGATACACCAGGTGCTGAGTGAAGAGTTTTTATATTAAATACAATTACACTCATATTAAGTAGAATAATGATTCCTCACCCCCAGAAGTGCTTCAGGTAGCGTACTACAAATCCTTAAGAGGCAGCTAAAGTTGCCAATTCCTCTGAGAAAACTTTCCTCCTGCCTGTGTTAGCAGTGTGTCCCTGAATCCAGCGCCTGTCCCTCCCCCTGCCCCCAGAGTCCCTGAGCACCTTTTCAACCGTCCCCAGAGACACCGGGACTCCAAGGGAGAGCTACGTGTTTGTGGCGTGAATGTTCGATGTCACGTCGCGAGGGCTTCTTCCTTCCAGCTGTCTCTGTGCCTCTCCCTCCCCTCCTCCCCAGACTGCGGCCTCCGTGTCTGCTGGCTTCTCATTTGGGGGAAAATTGATTCCGGCTTTTCCGTTTCAGGTTTAATGTCTTGTAAAAAACGTTAGAGTGTCAGCCTCGGTCC
This sequence comes from Carlito syrichta, assembly GCF_000164805.1. Taxonomy (NCBI): domain Eukaryota; kingdom Metazoa; phylum Chordata; class Mammalia; order Primates; family Tarsiidae; genus Carlito; species Carlito syrichta. The sequence goes on from NW_007247219.1 coordinate 441,282, forward strand.
CCAGCAGGTACACCAGGAAGACTATTGCCTCTGAAGGAGGGATGCAGGCTTCCCCGCAGCTCAGGCTGACCCTGTGTCAGCTCCGTGTCCTGCCTTGTCCTTGGAGGCCTCTCTCGGTCACATCCCCCGCCTGGGTCCTGGATCCCAGCCCTTCCCACGTCTCCAGAGATCCCTTCCCAGCAATCACCCCTCCTTCTCCCCTGATCATCCTCCTCCCCTTCTTCTGGGTCTTTCTTGGCAACACTTCAATGAGTTCAAGTCTTAAAGAGCACGATAGTAGGGGCCGGGTGTGCTGGCTCACTCCTGTAATCCCAGCACTTTGGGAGGCTGAGGCTTGAGCCCAGGAGTTCGAGACCAGCCTAAACAACAAAGCAAGATCCCACCTCTACGAAAAAAAATTTTTTTTGGAGTGCGGGTCTCACTGTGCTGCCCAGGCTGGAGTGCAGTGACATGCTTATGGCCACCACAGCCTCGACCTGCTCAGGCAATCCTTCCACTTCAGCCTCCCCAGCAGCTGGAACTACAGGCACGTGCCACCACACCCAGCTAACTTTGATTTGTTGTAGAGATGAGGTCTCGCCGTGTTGCCCAGGCGGGTCTCGAATCCCTGGACTCGGGCAATCCTCTCACCTCCGCCTCCCAAAGTGCTGGGATTACAGGCGTGAGCCACGGTGCCTGGCTCACAAAAAACATTTTTTAAATGATGCTGATACTAATAGTGATCCCCCTTAAACCCCGAATCCCCCGCGGCTTGCCCAGTGTTCCTCTCCCGTTTTCACAACATGCTTATTAAAGATGTTTAAAAAGAGAGAAAAGGATGCTCTTGGTGTTTGCATGCCACCCCCTAATCTCACAGTGCGACGCAACCTGTCTCCCGACCTTGGTTCCAAGTCTCCAGCGGCCTTCGCGTCACAAGTCCGGTCGACAGGCTTCAGCCCCTCCTTCTCCTTGCGGCTCCGACCCTGGCGATGACGCTTCATCTCCACCTCCCTGTGCCCTTCCGTGACTCGCTGTCCGGTGCTCTGCTCACCCTCTTTTCTCCCTCCCCATCTGTCCACTCCCCGCCTTCTCCCCAGTCACAGTGCTCCTTGGGGTCCTCTTCTCACGCACTGTCTGGTCCACACCCTTCCAGCGGCTCACAAAGCCCAGCTCGTTCGCTCTGGTCAGGCTCCCTCAACTAAGCCTCCGGCTTCACAGCCAGGTTCCCGATCCTCCATGCACTCAAAGGTCCCACGGACGCTCAGATGCCCACAAGGCCTGTTACCATCACACGATCGGGGGTCGTGGGGGTTATGGACCCCACCTCTTGGCGGGAGGCCTTTAGAGAATTGGGGGCAGTGTGTTAAACCCAGACAGTGAGCGTGCATCAGACCCTCACAGGGACCGGCGTCTGTACCTCACATGACACCCTGCCAAGTGCTTTCGCCCACACTGCCCGTGCGGTCCGGGAGCAAAGACGCTGCCTGGGCGAAGCCACATGGGGAGCGCAGCCCACCCCCTGGCGGGCCCGCCATGAGTCTCACTGGCACGGCAATCATGATGGCTGGCCCTTATGACATGCCGGGCACCGCTGTAAGCATCTCGCAAGTGTTCATTCATTTCCTCCTCATAAACATCCAACAAGATGGCAGTGCTGTTGTTCCCGCTTTATAAAAGAGGAAACTGAGTCACAGAGAAGCTACAGAGGAACCAAGGCCAGGACTAGAGTGAGACAAAGGACACGACTGCCTTAGGTGCAAAATTTGAGATGCCAAAAAGAAAAAACCCTCAGGAGTCAACATAAATAATATTTTCATGCAATATTTTTATTTTTTAAATTTTTTTTTTAAATATTGATTTGTTTTGAGACAGGGTCCTGTTATGTGCCCAGGCTTGTCTTGAACTCCTGGCCTCAAACAATCCTCCTGCCTTGGCCTCCCAAGGTGCTGAGATTACAAGTAGGAGTCACCATGCCCAGCAATTTTCATGTCGTATTTTAAAAATAAAAAATTATTATTTTTTAACTTCAGGGAGCATCGAAGGGAGAAAGTGAATGAGAAGAGTGAGCCAAGCACCCTCCTCTTCCTCGGTCTCAGCTTTTGGTGCCTTGTAGACTGCAGCAGGAGGAAGGAGAGGAAGGCCTGCCTTTGAAGGAAGACTAGAAGTTTGACTACCAGCTGGACCAGGGGCTTTTGCCACGGAACATGGCTGCGGCGTATTCCATTTCCCCAGAGAGATGAGAAAAAACCTGGGACAGTTCAAGTTGTCCCCTGGGGACAGGGAAGGGGCTGGGCACATGCTCAGAGCCCATTTAAAGATGCTGCAGAGGCTAGAGCCATCTTCGGATTTTGTCCACGGAGTGGGGCTTGTTTGGAGTCGGGACGTGCGTGGCATCCCGAGGCTGCACCCGCGGCCTCAGAGTGGCCGGGGGGTGGGACCGGAGGCTGGCCAGCCAGGCCGCTGCTTCTCTTTTCCACAAAGGCTCACCACTGGGCATGGGGCCACCGAGCACTGACTGCCTCTCTCAGGCCTGTTCATAGACGGGTCCGGTCACGCCACTGAGCTCTTGCCAGTGGGAGTGACGTGCCTGTGGCCCTGAACACAGCAGGTGTCCATCCTCTGCGCTCCCCTCCCCTGCCCCTCCAGCTGAATCTGAATGTGGCGGTGGCTTTAGACCGCGACGAGGTCCTAGAGATGGAGAAAGTTGAAGACGAGGAAACCTGGATGCCCGAATGACCAGGTGGAGCAGAGTGACTTCCACGAGAAAGAAAAGCTCTCCTCTGGTTACAGCGGCGCCGTCTTTGACCACGAGTGGTGGAGCACCCCACCGCCTGCGTCCTTCGAACCACGCTCAGACCTGCACCCCAACCTGCTGGCTTCTCCCTACAGACAGCACGCCCCACCCCCACCCCAGCTGGCTCCATTATGAAATCAGACATTTTGGAATCAGACATGGAGGGGTTCTAGCCCAGCTCTGCCTCTTCCTGGCTGTGCAACCTCGGGCAAGTGGCTTTACCTCTCTTACCCCCATTCCCTCATCTCTAAGAAGGGATGCCTAATCCTCCCACATGTTCCCCATGAGGATCCAACAAGAGGATGCAGGGGAAAAGGCTGGGCACAGTGCTTGACGCCGAGTAAGGTCTCTGGAAAAGGTCAACACCCTTTTCCTTCCCCTGTTCCCAGCAGCCTTTGCAGCGGAGGCCCTGGCAGGCCTCCCATGAGCCTCCACCACATTGTGACGCAAGACTGAACTTTTTGCTTTGAGTAAGTGACAGGTTCAGGAAGGTAGAACGGATCAAGTTCTTGGAGTTTGCGGCGCCGCAAATTCTCTGAAATCAGATTTCTACCACTCCCTTCCTAGGGCCGGGGGATGGATGACCTCCACCCCCCACCAGCTGGTCTCTGGATCGTCTCGCCATGAGGGTAATTTTCCTACAATCTTCCTCTACCCTCTGTCCAGGGCTAGGAGGACACTGACTGGAAAGTCCTCTCCTGCCACAGCTGGTGGCAGTTAACCCCCTTCAGGACAAGAACTGCAAGACGCCGGGAGCAGGGAGTGGGGCGGGGGCTGCTGGAGCGGGTTCTGTTTGGTGAGATGGGAATGCAATGGATTATGCCACAAGAATATTAATTCCTTCCGGCAGGGAGCATCAGGCTGCATGGGGCTGTCGGTGTGTGTCTGGTCCAGCTGCCCTGATGATGAAGAAATGGAAGCAGAGTCCAGGAGAGGACAAGACTTATTTGCAGACCCACGTGGAGGGAGGGAACAGCATGGCAGTGGCTCTGGTAGGACACCCCAAAGGGTGTTCCAGGCAGCCAGGTGCCAACTGCCATGCAGAGGGAGCGTTGGCCTCCAGCATTTATGCTTACCAACACCAGGACCTAGAACACGTCAGAGTGCCTCCCACATGGACCTTCTGCGGCTGGTGTGGGCAGAGGGTTGGAGGACAGCTGAGCTGCTGGGTTGGCAGGGGCCAGGAGGTTTGTGAATGTGCAGGGTTATGGGCTCCCAGTGGGCAGGGACCCTGCCTGTCTCTCTCCGGCCTTGTCTCTCGGTCTAGCATCAATTATGTTCAGTTGAAAAACAGACTGCATCTGCACCTCACAGAGGCAAAAATCCTTCCCCCACCCACACGGAGGTAAGACCACCCCTGCTCAATCTCTGACCTGGGCTTCCACCAGCAATGCCAACTTGGACAAGACACTGAGGTCTCTGAGCTTGGACCCTCATCACACTCTGAGGTGAATTCGAGTCGGCCTTTCGTGTTCTGGATGGCAGGAGGGTGGCGTGAGAGCTGACGTGTAGAACATGCCTCGGGCACCCACTGACCCCCTTCCTTTCCTTTGCCAGGGAAGCCCCTAGGTCCCAGGCAGCACGTGAACTGTTGCTCAGGGTGCATGCCCTCTCCCTCAGCCCCCACTTGCCGTCCCCACCCACGTCCTTCCCATGTCAGGGGAAGGCCCACACGTCCCTGGGGTTTACTGAGTACCCTCCAGGAAGTTGTCTGAAAAACCCACCAGACACACATGGGCTGCGTCCTGACCCTAAGGGTGACGGTCTCTGTGAGGCTGCCCACTCTGGGCACTGGGAGGACACTGAGTGGCATCCCAGGCTTCCACCCACCAAGATGCTAGCGGCACCCCTGGCCCATCTTGGAAAGCGGGTTTCCAGAGGTGGTCAGATGTCCCCTGGGGCAGGATCTTGCTCCAGGGGGCCGTGAAGAACTCGGACATCAGGAACCTGAGGCACTGGAGGTCCACATGGAGCCTCTCCTGTGTGACCCGGCCACCCCTCCAGAGGGACACGACACCTCAGTACACACTCCTAGAGGACCCAGAAGGGTCAGGCAGAGGGGTGCACCACCTTGAATCTCAGGGTTTTCTCTCTCCTCTCATATTTAAACTTGGAGGCAGACCCAGGACTGCCCTGCAGGGCAAGGGCACCCAGCAGGTGCATTTTGGTGGGGAAAGCCAACTCTGGCTGGGAAAGAGGCATGCCTCTTTTTGGAAACACAGAAAATGCACATGGTTAAGCCGGGCTCGGTGGCTCAGCCTGTAATCCCGCGCCTTTGGGAGGCTGAGGTGAGTGAATTGCCTGAGCCCGCGGGTTCGAAACCCGCCTGGGCAGCGAGACCTCATCTCTACAATAAATCAAAAAACCAGCTGGGCATGGTGGCGCATGCCTGTAATTCCGGCTACTCGGAAGGCTGAGGCGTAAGGATCGCCGGAGCCCAGCAGGTCGAGGCTGCGGTGGCCGGGAGCAGCCACTGCACTCCAGTCTGGGCGACAGAGTGAGACTCCAACTCAAAAAAAAAAAATGCACATGGTCAAGGCCATAGCTTTGTAACAAACCCACTTTAATTGAGAGTATACACAGAGCTCCAGGCTGGGGGTGTGACAGTGAGACCAGGCCACACACCTGTGTGGCCAGGTGCCTGGTCTGCTCAGAGGGCAGGGAGGCGCGGTTGGGGGACAGAGGCAGGATCAGAACTGTGGCTTTGGGTACAGGCAGGAGCCAGGGCTCGGGTGCAGGTGTGGGTGTGCAGAGCTGGGGCCAGGGCATATGTACATCTGTGTTCACATGTGTGTACATGTATAGACATGGTCACGATGTACACGGTATCTACAGGATCCTCACAGACTGGTCCAGGGAGAGGGTCGGGGACACGATGCCCCAAAACCCTGAGAACATCAGGGGCTGAACGTCCAGAGAAGGGGCACATCGTGGTATGTTCTAAGTGCCCAGAGCTAGCCTGATTCTGCCGCTCACGGATTTTCTGTGTGACCTAGGGCAAGTCACTTATCCTCTCTGGGCCTCAGAAAGACTCACAAGATAATCACTAAGGTTCCCTGTGGCCTTAAACTTCAATATGTTTAAAGAGATCAAAATACAAAATGTGTTTGTTAAGAGCTGATGATAAGGGCCTTTGGTTTACAGGTTTGAAGCCCACCATGCCTGAGTGCATGGTGGTACCCGGCACAGCCCAATCCCGGGTGTAGGGAAAAGACCCAGCCCGAGCTTTTCTGCCAGGCCTCTCCAAGGCTGAGCTCTGGCCCCTGGCTGTTCCTCCATGCCTGCCAAGGGCTATGTGGGCAGAAAATGGTGGGGCGGCAGGGGTGGGCAGAGACCAGGGCCAGTGGCCCCTCTTGGTTTCCTAGCACACAGTGGATCCAGCACGCAGCAGGTGCTTAATAAATGCTTGAGGACCAAGCACAGTAGAGGACAGCCTTGTTCTAGGCGGAGCTCTGCCCTGAACTCTCCAGGGGAACCTGGGGTGGGGTGGGGGTGGGGCCTGGGGCCTGTCACTTTCCCCTCTGTGTCTCCGTTGTCTCCTCTGTGAAATGGGGGCGCAAAGGAAGGGCCCCGGCCAGCCCACCCCACGCTTGTGCAAGGGTCTGCAAACTGGCACTCGAGGCGGAGGCCAGCGTCTAGCTGCAAACAGGCCACGGAGACCCTGTCTGGGAGCAGGGGCAGGCGCTGCGGGCTGGGCGGGGCCTGCCCAGGAGGGGTCACGAGGCGCTTACAGTACAGTGATGTCCATTTCTAGAGCTACACACGACGTGAAAACAGCTGCAACAACAGCAAAGCACAGCCGCCAGGTGGAGGCCCGGGGAGGGGCAGAGCGGCGGTCGTCTAAGAAATGGCCACATCCCCTTCCCTCACACAGCCGCCACTGGCTCAAGGTCAGGGGTCGGCGGGGGGGGGGGGTCGACGTGGGAGTGTGCAGGGGCAGGGGAGGTGCAGAAACAGGTGAGCCAGTGGGCAGGCGCTTCAGGATCAGGGGGCTTCTCCCAGGTGCCACCAAGCCAAGCTGGGCCTTCCGACGGGAGGGTGAGACCTCGCCCGATGGGCTCACCCAGGAGGTCCCGCGTGAGGCAGGAATCCTGGCCTCTCTGGCATCAGCGTCTCTCCCAACCCGAGGAAAGGACCGCTCCGACTCGGGTCTCTGCATAACTCCTGAGGCTGCAGAGACGTGTCCACGGAGGCGCCGTGGACAAGAGGACTCAGGGGTGCGGGGAGAAGGCAGAAGGGTGTGCAGCGGGGCCGCCCGGAGCCTCCAGTCTGACACCGAAGGGCTGCGGACAAGGCTGCAGCCGGGGCCTCGTCGGGAGGCGTGGGCAGCAGGCGTCGGGGCCACCTCCCTCAAGGCACCAGCCAAACCCCTTCCCGGCGCCCCTCGGCTCACTGGATGGTGCACTTGTCCCGCTCGCGGGCCTGGCCCTCCCGGAGGACCTTGGCCTTGATGTACTTGAGGTCACTGTTGACGCTGGGGCGCCGGGCGAAGGGCGAGACCATGCCGTAGGCGTCCACCTCCTTGACGCGGCGCATGCAAAAGGGCCGGGGGTGGAAGGCGTCACCGTACTGCACGGAGATCTTGCGGTGCAGGGCGGGGCTCATCTCGTGCGGCAGCTTGGCCATGCTGAAGAGCACGTAGAACATTTCGTCCACGTTGGTGTTCTTCTTGGCAGACACCTCGAAGTAGGCGCAGTTCTCGTCGCCCGACACCAGCAGCTCTGCCTCGGTGGTGGGCACCTGGCGGCACAGCTCGCCGTGGTCGTTCTTGTTGCCACAGATGACCATGGGCAGCTCCGCCGCCTCCTTGGTCTTGTTCTTCAGGCAGGACTTGACCTCCAGGATCTGCTTCTGGAGCCGCTTGACCTCGTCGAAGGACTCCCGGTTATCCAGGCTGAACACAAGGATGAAGACGTCACCTGTGGGGAGAGAGCGCGGCAGGTGGTGAGTCGTGGGCCGGCCGGACCCCTCCCTGCCGCGGGTCACCGAGCGTCGGTCCTGATGGTTACAGGGTGCTGAGCCCGTCACCTGGCATCACGGACAACCCTCACAGCGACTCCTCAGGGGGCTGCTATTTTTCTCTACACTTTTCGGGGCAGGAACTGAGGCTCAGAGGGGCCAAATCCCCTGTTTGGGGTCACGCGGCTAATATGTGGCACTGCCTGGTCGAATACAGCCAACTGGCTTCACATGTCCTTGCAGGACTGGAGGGGGCGAGGGACTCATGTGGGTTGTGCTGGCATAATGACAGATGCCATTTCTGTGACAACAGGCGTCCTGCCTGTCCTGCTCAGGCGTAGTCTGCACCTTGTCTCCTCGACTTACTAGCATGTAGCCTTGAGCGGGTCACTCTCCAGCCTCAGCTTCCCCACCTGTCCCATGCAGATGAAATCCTGCCTTGTGGGATTATTTTGAGGGCTGCATGAGACAAGGAACAGAGAGTGACACGTGCCCAGGACCTCAGGTGTCAGGACGGATAATAAGGCCCGACTGAGAGCCCGGCGTCAGTCACGCACTCCACGGCCCTCATTCCCTTGATGCCTCACAACTCCCCTGGCAGGGAGATTTTGGTACCTTCATGTTACCAGTGAGCAGACGGAGGCTCAGGAAGGGCAAGCGGCCTGCCCAACGCCACACAGCTTACACGCCGACTCTGCCCTCACCCAGTCCATGTCCAACACCCAGTGAGTGCCGCTTCTTGAACAAATCATGGGCCGAATACGTGAACGCCAGCCTCCAAGGCCCATGTATCTCGACCGTAGCTCCCCGTGTCACTCAAGACAGGGCTGTGAATCTGGACTGGGGCTGTCACGGACGGGACAGGGCGGCGGGAGGCTGACTGGACTGGTGCCTTTGTCCCAACTTCCAGACTTTACAACCAGGATCACAGTCTCACTCTCCAAGCACCTGCACCACGTTTGCTTGAGCTCCGAATAGCCTGTGGCATCGACCCAAGACCTCCCACGAGGAAACGGAGGCCCAGAGGAGTCGGCAACCAGCCAAGTTCCCCGGAGGAGAACCAAGCGCTTCCAGCTTCCGGCAGAATGGCAGCCTCCTTCCTCTGGCCCCCAGAGTGCGCCATTTGCCCCAGAATGGCACGTGCCGCACACAAAACGGCGTTCTCGCCGAAGGTGGCTCTCAGCAGCGAACCCTGGAGCAGAGGAGGACCCTGTAGCCCACCCATCCTGGCCACCAGGTCCCTCGGTGCGAGAGCCGGTCTGTCGATTGCCAGGTGTGCTACCCCCTGGGGCAAGTTACACAAACCCCTCTGGGCCTCAGTTTCCCCGCTTATGAAATGAGACATTTCCCCAGGGTCGACGTAGGGTGGGTGCTCACCGAGGACGGGACAGAGGGGAGGGAATGGAGGGGGCCGCAGGTGGGCTGCTCTGAAAGACACTCGCAAGGCAGCGTCCTGGGCTGCCAAGCCCCATCCCGTCAGGGCTAATCCGGGGCCCCTGAGGGCTCACGGTCCTGACACGTTCAGACGAGGGACCGTGGTGCCAGACATCCGAGACCAGCCACCCGGCAGCTGGAAGAAGAGCTGGCGGCAGAATTAATGGCTTTCAGAGTTTCCTGCACGGCAGCTCCAGGTTGGAAAATGAGGCACGGTTTGGGGAGTGGAGATAGCGCACAGCAGACAGAAGTGCTCAGAATGAGATACCGCGAGAAAGAGACAAATGCACTTGCGCTGTGGGGACGCGAAGACCGATGCCGGCGTGTTCGCAGGAGAGCTGGGAGGGTCCACGCTAGACTGATAGGCTGGCCACCCTGGGGAGGGGACAGGAGCCGGGACTGGGGACATGGGTCAAAGGGGCATCAGCCTGATTTGCAGCGTTTGAAGGCAGGCTGTTTGTGAAATGGAAAACGAATGTTGAAACCACGCACGTGTGTCCCCCCATGAGCCTTATTGATGTCCGTGGGCACCCAGTCCCCTACCCGAGGCTGAAGGGCTGAAGCCCGTGCCACGCCCACCCACGTGGAAGCTCCTGCCACATGCTCTCTTGCAAGCCCCAGAGGGGGAGTGCATCTGTGGAGGCCGACTCAGATGGGTTCAATGGACCCATCAGGCATCTAAGCCACCGAGAGGCGGGGCCAGGATTCAAGCCCAGGCTGACCTGGGGCTTTTCTATCTGAGCTCCTTCTCAAATATATGGGGTGAGGGGGCGGGGCTTGAGTGCCTTCAGCAAGGATAGCATGGACGCCATCTGCCCAGGGTACCCGGGGACAGAGCCGCCCACAGCCTCAGGCTTGGCCAGGATGGGGCCGGAAGCTGGGCATGGCATGGGTCTCTTGGCGTAGAAACAAGGCGGGGATTATCTTAATGATGGCCAGAGATACCTGCTCACTCCTTCCCTTCTCATGGCCCAGCCACAGGAGGGCATGGCTTGGAAACCACTCTGTGGCCTGGACAGGCACCTATAAACGCTGACTCAGTGAAGACCCGTGTGTATTGTGCACTTCCTGTCTGCCCACCAGACACTTTATATACACTAGCTGGTTTCACTCCCACAGTGACCTCTGAGGTGGGTGTTGACGCGATGCCAATTTTACAGATGAGAAAACTGAGGCCGAAAGAGATCAAGTCACTCACCCCTAGGTCCAAAACCAGGAAGCAGGGGGACCAGGACTCAGACCCAGACAGCCAGGGCTCCAGGCCTGCCCTCTTAGGGACCACACTCACGTACCTGAAGCCTCTCATCTCCCCGTGTCCCCGAATCACCCATGACACCCCTCCCCACCGCCCCCACCCTGCCTTCTCCCCATGCCCAGCCGAGCTGAGAGGCCACAGGACAGGCTGGCGGTAAAGCACAAGTGCCAGCCTGCCATTTGCCAGCTGTGTTACCACCTGAACGGCCTATCTCCCAGGGCCGTTCAGAAGGTTAAATAAACCCATGCCAGGCTCTAAGAACGGGTAAGTGTTAGCGCGGTGGCCACTGCCTGGTCCTGCCCTCCCCTCTCTGAGGGGCAGCAAAGACCTGGGGTGTCAGGAGGCTTGAGGGCCAGGACTGACCTCCGGCTCTGGAGCTCCGCTGGCCACCTCCTGGGGGAGAAAGGCAACAGCCTGGACGCTGTTCTGTGCCCTGAAGGGAGCACCCCCCAGGGCGGGCTTGTATCGTTTCTGATGTGGAAGACAGTACGGGCAGCCGTGAGCCACCGAGCCAGAGTCAGAAAGAACGGGCTGGGGCCCCGACTCTGTCCCCAGTCCGGGCGGGCAGTGAGGGCTCCGCGAGCATCAGCCTCATCTCAGACGACGGCTACGCCAGCCCCCTGCAAACCGCCGAGTGCCAAGCGCGCACCCGTGCACTCCCCGCCCGCGCCGGCCCGGCCCCCCGCCGCGGCGGCCTCACCTGTGAGGATAGACAGCCTGCGCATGGCCGGGAAGGGGTGGTTGCCGGAGGTGTCCAGGATGTCCAGCTGGTACATGTCGCCGCGGATGTTGTACACCTTGCGGTGGAAGTCCTCGATGGTGGGCGTGTACTGGTCCTCGAAGCGGCCGTTGAGGAAGCGGGAGACGATGGAGCTCTTGCCCACCCGCGAGGCGCCCAGCACCACCATGCGGTACGAGTTCTTGGCGGGCACGCTGAGCGTGCAGTTCCCGCTGGACAGGGTCTTCATCATGGCTCGGGGCTGCGACTGGCAATGAGGGGAGGGGTCAGGAGGCCCTCGACCCGGCCCCGCGTGGCGGAGGCTCGGCCTCCTCCCCGCGGTTTGTCTAGGATGCGGCTGTCTGTCTGTGAGCTGGAGGGGATGGGCGGGGTCCCACGGGGCCTGGAGCTCCACGCACGCACCCCCCCCCGCATCCCGGCACGTTCCTCCACTCACCTCCCCACGCGCCCACCCCTGTCGCCCCTCCGTCCATCCACCCCTGGGGATTCGAGCTCGGGGCGGCTGGGGGTGGGGTCCCTGCTCTGCCCCAGTCGCGGATCTGGGCGCCAGGCTGAGCCTCTCTGAGTCCCTTCCCCGTCTGCAACGGGAGCCGCCTCCCAGCCAGGCCGCGAAGGACTCAGCACGTGGGACCTCGGCACTGCGAACTCCGTCCCGCTTCCTCCACCTGCCTTCCCAGAGGCCCGTGATGCCAGGACTCCACACGGGAACGTCTCGGTAGACGTTTCTTAAACCCGAGGAGGGGTGCCCCGGCCATCGGCGATCCCGGGCTGTCAAGAGAGGCCACGGCCTCCAAGCCTCGAGGCCCGGGTCGCCCCTGCGGCCCCCTCAGGAGGGCCCACCTTTGGAGCTGTGCTGAACATCTGGAGAGCCCCCAGCCCAAGGTCCGCCAGCCAGACCCTCTGTGTCCTGCCCAGGCCCTGGGAGTCGGCCTGACTCTGGGAGACGCAGAGGCCTGGACTAGAGGCCAGGAGGCAGCCTCCACAGCCTCCTCAGGTCCACCCCACAGACACTCACGGCGCAGCCCACCCCTCTTTTCTGCCTCAGCACCCACCAGAATCCCCCATCTCCTGGCCCAGTCACCCTAGTCAGTGTGAGCTCTGCTGAGATCTGCCCCCTCCCCTTTGCTCATGCCACCCCTCACCCAACACCCTCTTCCCCTTAGATCCCAGGGTCTGGCTCCAATGCCACCTCCTCTCTGAAGGCCTCCATGATTCCCTACACCCCAGCAGGAATCCCTCCCCTCTCTAGGGGAGAGATTTCCAACCTGGAACCTGCAAATGGGTACGGGCCTGCGGAAATATCAATCTCCTTGGCCCCCACAGGCTGCCACAGGTTGTGTGAGTTGAGCACTGCACAAGACACGTGGCTGGGTGGGGGGCGGAGGGTCAGATCCCAGAGAAGGGGCATCTCTATGCGCTCAGACTCGGTCCCCAGCCCTGGGTACCCAAGTCGGCTGCCTCATCCGTGCACCTCCCGGCACCCAACACCACCATTTGCTGGTCATCTTGATGCTGAGTCCAAGATGGCCCCTGGAGGTGGAGAGACCTCCTGAGTGCGGGGCTCTGGCACGCCACGCGTCCTATCTGCTCACCGCGCCCAGCTGCCAGCCCCTGTGCAGTAAACTGGCTCTCAAAAATACCTTGTCAATTTCCATGGCGTAAATACTCCCACCAGGGCCAGCTCCAAGCTATCAACGTGACCTCAGTGAATGAATCGCAAAGAGACGCGCACAATAACCCGGCTTAGCACGCCGCTGGCCCCAGGCCTGCATGATCACAGCAGCTGCCACCACCTCAGCCCGTGCCGTGTGCCAAGTACTGTGCTAAGTATAGAAATAATCACAGCCAGCACTTAGTTTGCAGTTAATATATGCCAGAGCACTCTGAGTGCTACACACACATTAACCGACTCCAGCCCTCAGTAACCCCACAAGCAGGTGCTATTACTGCCAATTTACAGGGGAAGAAACTGAGGTACAGACAAGTCAAACTCTAGGCCGGGAGTGGTGGCTCACACCTGTAATCCCAGCACTCTGGGAGGCCGAGGCAGGACTGCTTGAGGCCAGGAGTTTGAGACCAGCCGAGCAACATAGCAAAACCTCATCTGTACAAAATAAAATAAATATTGGCCAGGTGTGGTGGTGTGTGCCTATAGTCCCAGCTACCCAGGAGGCTGAGGCAGGAGGACCGCTTGAGCCCAGGAGTTGGAGGCTGTGGTGAGCCATGATTGTGTCACTGCACTGTAGCCTGGGCGACACAGTAAGACCCCAACTCAAAAACAAAACAAGCAAAAGATCTCTCAACCACAACAGCAAAATTACTTGCTTGCAGTTACACAGCCAGTAACCAACAGAGGGGAGATGTGACCCCAGGCAGTCACTGAGGATACAACCTCCCCACCGGCCCCCATGAGGTATGGGCTGTCTTTTCTGTTTCACAGATAAGGATCCTGACACCCAAAAGGCTATGTGACTGGCCCACTCAGTTAATGAGGGAGCCGGGGTGGTAACTCCACGCCTAGGGCCCCCATACCCCCCGCCTAGTTCAGTCCTAAAGCCGTCTTTGAACTTATCCCAAAGAACTGCCATGCCAGGTACACAGCTGGTGCTCGATAAATGATCTGTGAGTGAATCAAATGGCAAATGGCTCTGCCTCGGGGCTTGCCTGAAGCCCCCCTCTGAGACCTTCTACCCTCAGCCCCAGCCATTGGGTCCCCCCCCAGGTAGCCCTGCTGAGGTGCCCTGAGCATACCTGCGGGCAGGAGGAAGAGGAGGCTGGAGGCCACAGCCCCTTCTCAGTCTCCTCAGGGCTGAGCCAGACGGGCCTTCAGGGGAGATGAGGGAGGAGGGTCCCCGGCCCGCGAGAGCCCCTCCCCAAGACCCCTTCATAGAGGGACTCTGCTGGTCACCTCTGTCTCGACAGAGGAGAGGAGAAGAGCCGGCAGTCCCCAGGGACAGTGTCTGTCTCCTCCACAGCCCTGTCTGGGCCCCAGCCCGGTGCTCCTGGGACAGCCGAGTGATTATCAGCGACTGAATGGGCTCCGGGGAGTCAGAGAGAGGAGTGAGGAAGTCAGAGAGAGTCAGAGAGAGGAGTGAGGAATCCGAGAGAAAAGTAAGGAAGTCCGAGAGAGGCGTGAGGGAGTCCGAGGGAGGAGGGAGGAAGTCAGAGAAAGCACGCAGGGAGTCAGAGAGCAGAGAGAAGTAGAGAGTCAGAGGGAAGAGGCGGGGAGTTGGAGAGGGGCAAAGAAGGAGAAAGAAAGAAAAAAAAAAGCTTTTTTCCCTGGGAGAAGACTGAGCCTTCACATGGTCCCAGCCACGTGGGGCCGTGTGAGACACCCAGACACCTGGACGCCAGGTGACAGTGCTGCCGCCGCGGGCTCCACCTCCGCCTCGTGTCTTTATCTCCCTGAAGCCGCACCACGGCGGCCCGGGGGCTCCTCTCCCTGCCGCAGCGCTCCTGACCCCATCCTCAGCCAGGCCCACCCCACACCGTGAGGCGCAGCCGGGGCAGACTCCAAAGGGCCTTTGGGAACTTAAGAGCCCGACCCTGCAGGCCCAGAGGGGTGGGAGACGCAACGGGGCCCAGCAACAGTCAGGTCCTCGAATGCACAGGGCCATTCAGATGGCAGCTGGAGGCAGAAAGACCCCAGAGCAGAGGTGAGGTGGGGTCGTCCCGGGGGAACAATCCAACAGCCAAATGGGCGTCCATCAGCAGCCCACTGGACGGATGGGGACACTGATGCTCAGAGAGGGGACGTCACCTGCCCCAGTCCACCCATCAGAGGACTGGCAGGGCTGGGATCAGAACCAGGCTGCTCGGCTCCAAAGCCTGGGCCCTCAGTGCTGTGAAAACCCACCCCAGTCAGCACTGGAGTCCTTTCAACAGTGTCTGACTCGGTGGAGCCTCAGCTGGCGTCAGGAAGGGGAATGACCCCAGAGGCAGATGACAGTCTCATCCTCTCTCTCCTGCAGGCAGCTGCGGGGGGGAGGCTCCCTGCCAGGACTCCCCCAAGCCCTGCTGGCTCCAGGCAAGCGCACCTGTGGCTCCCCCTTCCCCTCCCCAGACGGGCAGGGACAGCAGGACAAGGCTGATGGGCCCTCCCGTGTGTGCCCCAGAGCCCGTCACCGCAGTGCCCTGTCCCACACCCCACCATCAGGGCACATCCAGCCACTCTGGACACATACACCAGTCACCGGTCTCCACCAAGGGGTCCTGAGGGCTTGGCAAAGCCAACCTCACCACCCTCAGCAGCTGGGATGGTAGAAGACAGGCAGGGACAGCTTGCGGCAGGCCCGCTCTGCCTCTCACCAGCCTGGCAGCCCTGGGTGGATGGCTTGGCTGGCCGGGGCTCAGATTATTCATCTGTGAAACGGGTATGGCAGAAGCAAACCACCTGTGTGGCCCTGAGGATCCCAGAATCCAGAGGCTGAGCCGGACACAGCAGGCCGGAACACATGCTGGCCTCCTTTCTTTCTGGCACTTTCTCTTGGCAGTCACGGGGCCGCCTGGGGTAGGAGGTGGGGCAGGACTGGACACACTCGTGCGGGGACCCCATCCTGTCTCTCTGACACCGGGGGAGGCCGGGACCACAGGCATCTGAGACAACTGCCAGGTCCCAGGGGTCCCACCTCCCATGAGGTCCTGGACAGTGTCCCTCGCCTTCCCTCCCAGAGCTGGGGACAAGGGGCACAGAGAGGCCCCAGAGCGGTCCCAGAGCGGGGGCAGGGGGTCCTCTGGCCAGCGAATACAGGAAGCCCTTCCTGGGAGAGCAATCCTCTGGAAAACTCACTCTGCACCAACCCCCAAAAGCTCAAGAACTCTGGATGCGGAAGGAGCGCTTTCACCTTCCTTCCACGTGGGGACAGGGAAGTCTCCAGCTGCCTCCCCCACCTCGATTCAGGCCTGCGTTGTGCAGCTGGCTCTAGAGGAGGTGGGAGTGTTGGGGAAGGTGCCTCTTAAATGGGCTCTTCTCTGCATCTCTAAATGGAAAGCTCCTGGCACCAAGCCTAGCACTCGGCGGACGCCCGACAGGCCTTTCTTTTCTGGGACAAGCAGAGGGTCTGACACCCGGCTGACACACAGTGGGTGCTCAGTTCACCGCATCTTCTCCCGGCACCGGGGCGCCAGCCGGTCCTGGCACACGGCGGGTGCTCGTCCACTTAACTTTCTCCGACCCCGTCGCGCCTCGCCGAGCCTCCCCCCGCGAGCCGCGACCCTTGCTCCCCGCCGGGCCGGCTCCCGGTTGCGGCGGGTGTCTCCACCCGGTTGCGGCGGGTGTCTCCACCCGGGAGCGGCGGGTGACGCGCG
>NW_007247219.1:458907-468121 GCF_000164805.1 Carlito syrichta
GGGCGTCTCCTGGGCCCTGCGCGCCGGCATGGCCTGCGTGGCCGCAGGTCTGGGAGAGCACTGCCCAGGGAGTCCGGCCAGGACTCACGTGTGCCTTGGGCGGTGCCTCTCTCACCTGCGTTCTCCCCCCCTTTAAGTGAGGGGCTCCAGCTGGGTCAGACATCGGGCGTTCTTACTATGCCACATCTATCCACATGCCACTTACTGCTTAATATTGTCTTTATGTACAAGACCCGCTTTCTCCACCCCTTAAACACATTTTTTGGAGAATCGTTATATCACTGCCTTAAATGGGAAACCAGTATCACTTGCCATAAATAGAAGGTAAGAGTTAAAATAAGCACAATGAAAACAAAGCAACGTTATTAAATTCTAACTGGAAACTGGTCAGCCAAGGCTTGAGATGTGCCGTCAGTAAAACAGGGAGTTTGGAACGGTTTGGAGAGGTGTCGAAGGCCCATTAGCACCCCACAGAGACTTTCTCCTTCATGTATCAAGAGGCTTAAAAGAAAACATTCTCACTGTGTGTTTCAGTGAAGGGACGCAGTATTGTGTCTGTGTTCCTGACTTCCAGAGCCCTGGACCTCAGGAATGACTGTCTACCTTACCCCACTCCCAGACCTGGCCTCCCTACCTCATGATAGGCAGCAGGGACCTGGGGGCACCGAGCTGAGGGTCCAGCTTCTCCCAGATATTTGACCCCGGGCCAATCGTGGAAAGTCGCTGGGCCTTGGTGGTATCATCTGTAAAATGAGCATGATTCTGCTGGATCCACAGAATGACCGATGTACTACAATGGCCTCAGGCTTTGAGTACAGGAAGTGGTTGGCTCTGCTTGTCCCTGTACCTTCTTGAGATTCTCCAGGGAAGTTAACCCAAGCAGCTGGATCTAGGCCTCAGAAGGGCCAAGGGACGCGTCCAAGGTCATCTGGGGGCAAGTGGCGGGATCCCAGCCCAGTGCTTTGTCCACTTCCAGACTTTGCTTCTAGGAACTGGCTTCAGCCTGGGAGGGTTTTGACGCACAAAGGCTGTGAGCCTTGAGCTGGCTGTGAACTTGGCAGCGGGTGGTGGGCAGGGTGGCGCGCTTCACCTGGAAGGCTGGAGTCAGGAGACTCAGGACACTGGGCCAGCTCCCCCGCCCCCATCATGGGAACATGGCAGGCGGCCCAGAAACCCATTACTCTTGGCCTCCAGCCTGAATGGGTCACACCCCGCTGACCGTACGATACCATCATGGGAGGGACAGCAGGTGAGATCCACCTGCCTCTGCTCCTGCCTGCTGCTCTACCCCCTCCCTCCAATACAGAATGGCTCAGTCAGTAGGCAGTAGGCAGGTGTATGGAAAGGCTGATGACCCAGGAAGTCTCTTGTGGCAAAAGTGCCCCTCTCAGTGCTCCCATTTCCCCCTCCCCCTCCCCTGCACCCCACCATCTCTCACCTGGACCTTTGGCTGTGGCTGCTGCTTCCCTCACTGAGCTCCTTGTCACTCTGTCTCCACCCCTGCTCAAGAATGTGCAAGCGCTCCCCATTACTTGAGATATAAAGCCTAAATCCCTTAGCCTGGCATACAAGGCCTCCAGCCAGGCTCTGATTCCCACCATGCCCTGCCATCTTGCCACCAGCCTGCATTCTGGCCAAATCAAATCACTTCCAGGTCCCTAAAGAAGCCAGACTTGGATAACCCCCCAGGTCCCCTCTTGCTGTGGGGGCTTTTCTGTCTTCTCAAGAAGCCAGACTGTCCCCGCTTTGGGCTCTATGTATGTTCATCTGGGATACCCTTTTCTTTATATTTACTCCTCAAACTCCTACACATTCTTCAAAACAGAGCGTCCACACCTCTCCCCACAAAACTTCCTCCTAGCCTTCCTAATGGTGTGAATCTCATCCTCCTCTGGACTCCCAAGACACCGAAGGCTGGCTCTTGTGCTGTGGGTAACTGAACGTCTCTCTTTAATCCTCAGTTTCTTCGCCTGTAAAGTGGGTGTTACAATAGTAGCTGCCTGGGGGGGGTGGGAAGTTTACAATCAACTGCAAAGTGTCTCCCATATAGTGGCTTTCATCATGATCACGTTCCCCGCAACCCACCGTGACATCCTGCCTTGCGTTTTGGACACATGCCTCGTCACCCCCACCAGCATGTGAGCCTCTTGGTGTAGTCCCGAGCCCAGGCCTGATTCGCCTTTGTATTCCCACGTCATTAGGGCAGCACCTTGCGCGTGGTAAGTTTTTAAGAACTGCTTATTGCATTGTGCTCAGCTGAACAGCCTCAGAGCAGAAGAAATGCACAAGCTCTCCTTGGAGACAGAGAGAAGGGGAGGGCGGACACAGCGAGGCAGTTTCATTTAGTCCTCGCAACACCCCCGCTTGCAGAAGGGGAAACTGAGGCTCGGGGAGGCTGTTCAAAGCCAAGAGAAATTTTTCCTAAGGGAAAACGGCATTTGTCCAGCGTGCCGCTATGTCTCCAGCTGCTGTTCTAGAATAGTGGCCACCAAGCAGAGCTTTTAAAGGATAACAAAGCCCAGGATCCCCGGTGCAGAGAGGCTGATTTAATTGCTCTGGGTTGGGCGTCATCGCCACAGTGACTAAAGCTCCCCCAAGTAATTCTCATGTGTGGGATTGTAGAGTAGTGGTTCTCAAGGTGTGGTCCCCAGACCAGCAGCTTCGGGATCATCTGGAACTTGTTAGAAATGCAGAATGCCAGTCCCAGCCCAGATCCACCGAGTTAGAAGCTCTGGGAGTGGACCCAGCTACCAGGAGTTAGCCAGCCCTCCTGGTGATTCTGACACATGCCCAAGTTTGAGAACCACCAGCCAGAAGATTAGAGTTGGCAGTACCTTAGAGGTCATGTGGCCCAACCTTCCTCTTTCGTAGACAAAGAGGTGGTTTGTGTCTTGGCCAAGTTCAGCACACATCAGTGACAGGCTAGACCCCGGACCCAAGGCCTTGACCCCTCACACAGTGCTCTTTCCTGCTGAATGCACCATCCAGGACTGCACAGCGCTTACCTGGGTCTCTGGCCTTGGCAGGCCTGGGCATCTGAGTCAGCCTTGAACTTCAGCAGAGGTCAACGGGACCCCACCTGCACAAGCCCAGCTGGACTGGGGTACCAGGTCAGGCACCAGTCAGTGCAGAGGGCAGATAGCCCGAGCAGGCTGGCACCTCGTCTGGCATTACAGGACCTCGCCACACCTCCCTGAGGGCAGAGTGGCAAGGGCAAAGGGGTGTCCCTGGGTCAGAGGTCAACAGCAGCACAGTTGAACCAGCCACCCCGTGTGCCCTCCCCTACATCTGGTCACCTCCGCCTCCAGCTGCCTGCACAGGAAGCCCCCTGCCCACACTCCACCCACTGAGCCTATGAGTGGAGTGAAGCCCGACTCAGCCAGGAACCTGGCTCAAATCCCAGCTGCACCAGAAGCTTCCTGTGCAACTGGTTAGTGGGCCACTTAACCTCTCTGATCCTCATTCCCAGCGGTCTTCCTCCTCACCTCTTATGCTCCGGTCAAAAAAGACCGACTTGTCACTCCTTGAGCTTGCCAGGTATCTACACCCCAGATCGGCGCCCATGCCGGTTCCTGTGCCAAGGGGCCCGCTCATTTCTGAGCTGCTGGCTGACTCCTAGTTTTCCTCCTGGAATCAGGCATCACTGCCTCTTGGAAAACCCCGGCTGCTCCGGCCCCTGTGTCCCACAGAGCCGTCTTGCAGGTTTTCTCGCTTTTGGCTGCAACCTGCACTGCCTGAATTCTCGCTGCTCACTTCTGAAACTAGGATCCAAACAGATTTGGATAATGTGGCATCTCTTGCTCTCTAAACTTGCCGTTTAAACTCTTGATGACCAGAATCGGTATCCAAGTAGATTTCAAAAGCATGCGGACAATAGTACCTGTTTGTCATGGAGTCCTCACCTTCTTGACAGCAAAGGTGCCACGGTCACTTCGTGTGCGGCACAAGTTGGATGGATAAATGAATGGTGGCCAGTTTCCTCCTCTGTACAACAAGAATGCTGAGTCCTCTCTGAGGCCTCATCTGAGTCTCCATTTCTAAGCTGGATGAATCCCACTACAGGTGTTTCAGGTGTCTTGCAGCCCATAAGCAGTTTATACGCAAATAAGAGAAAGGTGCCTTCTCCAGGCAGAGGCAGTCCCTCTCATAGCTTTGCAGGGTAGGAGGAGACACAAGCTAAATTTCCTCAGATGAGTGCCCTTGAGCAGTAAGCAACCCGCACAATCCTCAGGACAGCCCTTTGTAAACTTCAGCTAGTCCTTGAAGAATGCATCACAGAACAGTTTTGCAAGGAGCAGTGATGACCGGGAGGGTGTGATCATTGCAGCCAGGTTGGGCCACGCTGAGTGGGCAGCCAGAAGAGAAACAGCCAGAGTGGACCTGAGGCTTTGAATCATAATGAGGACTATTCGTGGAGCCCCTGCTCCTCACAGAAACCCAGTAGGCTGCTGTAGCTGCATGAGCCCACCTTAGCAAGATCTCAACCCTGTGTGGGGAGGTGCTATTAGCCGCATTTGTAGATGAGGAAATTGAGGCTGAGAGGGACCTAACTGGCCTGACAACACCTGAGCCGGAAGAGGGGTCTGCACTGGAATGAAGTCTGCTTGATGGCAGCGGCTGCCTGGGGTAGGACCTGCTTCCAGATACAGCAGCAGCACCCACAGCTGCTTGTGTGGATGAAAACGCTCATGATCCCCATGGATGCTCCCTGGGAAGTAGACAGGGCAAGGATTTCAATCCCGTTTTACAGGTGACAGAGCAGATGTTCAGAGATGTTCAGTGGTTTGCCCAAAATCATTTGACTCGTAAGAGGCAGAGCCTAGACTGAAAGATGTCTGGGTCTTTAAACAGCTAGTCTTGTGATCTTTTAATGACTCACTGTTGTCTTCTTAAGGGTTGGCCTGCATCCGTCCATCCACTCATGCATCCACCCAGTCTCCTAGTCGTCCACCTGTCTATCCAGCCATCCTCCCATCCGTGTGTCCGTCCGTCCATCCGTCCATCCATTCATCCACCCACTCACCCACACGTCCACTATCCAGCCATTCATCTATTCGCCCATCCATCCATCGAGTCATCCGCCCGCCCCTCCACCCCTCCATCTATGCATTTATCCAGTTACCCACCCACTCATCCGTCCGTTCATTCCTCTGATCATCCATCCGTCCATCCATGCGATCATCCATCCGTCCATCTATTCATCCAATCATCCATCCATCTGTCCATCCATCAATCCAACCCCTCATCCATCCATCTACTCACCCAACCGTCCATCCACCCATCCGTCCATCCGTCCATCCATGCATCCGTCTAGTCATCCATCCGTCTATCGATCCATTTATCCAATTATCCGTCCATCCATTCATCTGTTCATCCATCCATCCATCCGATCATCTATCTATCCATCCAATATCCATCCATCCATCCCTCCAACCATCCATCCGCCTATCCAGTCATCCACCCACCCGTCCATCCCTCCACCTGTCCATCTCTCCACCCACCCATCCATCTACCCGACCATCCATCCATCCAATCATCTATCCATTCACCCAGTATCCATCCATCTATCCATGCATCCAATAATCCATTCCTGTATCCATCCACCCATCCATCCATCCATCCATCGATTTGTACATCCGTCAATTCAATCACCCATCCATCCAATCATCCACTTATCCATCCAATCACCCATCTATCCAACCATCCATCCATCCAGTCATCCGTCCCTCCAGTCATCTGTCTGTCCATCCATCCAATCATTCATTTATTCATTCATGTATCCATCCATCCAATCATCCATTTGTCCTTCCAGTCATCCATCCATCCATCTATGCATCCATCCAATCATCCATTCATCCATCCATCCACCCATCCATCCACCCACCCATCCATCCATCCATCCAATCATCCATCCACTTATCCACTCACCCATTCATTCATCCATCCATTCATTTATCCATCCATTTATCTATCCACCCGTCTATCTGGATATTGTTATCACCATCATCACCTCTCAATCCCATGGCACATTCATTCCTCTCTAGGTGTTTATTGGACCCTTTGGCTTTGGCTAAGTGCAGTCCAAATGGACACACAAGAACAACACAACTGCCTTCAGCCTTCCTCTTTGGACAGAATTTGACAAGTCTCTCCTTTTTCCTCTATCACTTCTGACCTTCCCAACAGCCCTGGGGAACATGCAGGGCAAATCACTATGTGAGAGAAAGGCTGAGGCAGGAGAAGTTCAGTGACAATGGAGGAACAATCGTCCTTCTCGCCTAATATTTACCAACTAATTCCCTTATGCCAGGCTCAATCTGGAGAGGTAGGCGTTGTTCTGAACACACTACACATATTATCTCATTTAACTTTCTCAACAACATTATGAGGAATGTCTTATCCTCATTCTCCAGGCAAGGAGACTGAGGCTCTGGGAGGTGAAGTAACCAGACCAAGGTCACTCAGCAATAATTGGCGGAGCTG
This sequence comes from Carlito syrichta, assembly GCF_000164805.1. Lineage (NCBI taxonomy): Eukaryota > Metazoa > Chordata > Mammalia > Primates > Tarsiidae > Carlito > Carlito syrichta. Next base: position 465,391 of record NW_007247219.1, read on the forward strand.
GAACACTTTGTGAGACTCTGAAATAAGTGCTGTCTCTGCCTCAGGAAACACCTCCCAGGAAGCTTTCTGGGAAGTAGCATCTCCTGTTTCTGACCTGGAATTTTCTCTGGGCCCTTTAGACCCTGGGAGTTACACAACCCTTCGGATGCTGGTAGCCAACTGAGCTGCTGGCCTGGCCCCTGTTGACTACAGAGCAGGCACCTGTAAACCCTCAATTCAAGAGAGACTGGGAGACCAGAAGCCCAGAGGCTCAGCCATGCGCTGTGTGACTTGGTGGCTCAGTCCCAGGCTCGCCGCCATGTCTGATGTGATTACCTGCACACAGTGAGGCAGGGTGGTGCCTTGGCCTCGCTTCTTCCCGGTCACCAAACAGACCTGGATTCGAATCCTAACTCTGCCTGGCACCATATTTTGGCCTTGGATGTTCTAGCTCTTTCTGAGCCTCTGGTGCCTCATCTGTCCAAATGGGCTGCTGTGAGGGGTCATGCATTCCATCATTCCGTCATTCACCAAATACCTACAGAACACTGGGCACTGAGGGGGGCCAAGCATACCTCGGGAGGTGTGGCCCTACCCTGGAGGAGCCTTCAGTCTAGAGAGAAGGCCGAGAGCCTGAGGACTGAGAGATGCATTCGAGTTAACCAGGCCAAGCGACAGGGAAAGTGTTGGAGCAGAGGAAACAGAGCACGCAAAGGCCCGGGGAGAAAGAGTGACCTTTAAAAAAACTGAAATAGACCCAGACTGGCTGGAAAGCAGAGAGAGGGAACGTCGTGCAAGATGAAAACAGCAGGGGCCAGGTGCCCTGAGCCCAGCACTCGGCACACGGTAGGCCCTCAGTTGACAGCAGCTACCTGCCCCTGAGCCCTCAGCTGAATCCCAAGCCCCAGGTGCAGGCTTCTCATCATGGATCACGGCGAGTCCATTTCCTGTCTTGGTCAGCACCCGGCACTTCTACTAACGCACATAATACAGTGGGCTCGTTTCCTCGGAGCGCAGGACCGGGGAGATGGAGGGGCGGGGTTTGCCAACTCCCTCTGATCTGCCAGAGATAGAATCCAATGTTCTAGGATGCTAATGACTGTGGTCTTGGTGTCTGTGTCTTCCTGTTTAGTGGCCCCCAGCCGATGGAGTACTTTGAAGAGGAGAGGCAGAGCCTGCCGCCCAGAACCCCAGCTCCAGCCCCGAGCAGATGCTGGTGAGCCTGGCTTTACGCATCAAGCGTTGTTTCCGTTAGGTTGTGCACGAGTCCAATGTGTGTCAGTCACATCCGATTTTCCTTCTAGGTTCCAGGATGCCATCAACTTCCTGTGGAAGTCTGTCTGCAAATACAGCCGCCAGCGATTCCGCCCCTCAAGAGACAGAGTTTATTTCCTCTGAACTGATGTCTGAAATCGTGTGTCATCTGTGTGCAGTTTGCTCTGGCCAATAGAATGCGGTGGAGCGGAAGCCATGCCGGGTCCAGGCCTGGGCCTCAAGAGGCCTGGAAGCTTCTGCTTTCACTCGCAAAGTCCAGCCGCCACGATGGGAGGAAGTTCAGGCCGTCCTACAAGACGGAGAGACCACGTGGTCAGAAAGGTCCCGTAGAGAAGAACTGACCACCTTGCTAGAACCTTCTAGCCACCAGCTGAGTGTTCAGCCTAGACCACAAGGAGCAGGATCCTTGACCAGCCTACCACAGAGCCACGAGAAATCCACAGAATCACAAGCAATCATACAAATGTTTTAGCACCAAGTTTGGGGACACTTTGTTACATCACAGAAGACAACAGAAATAGATCCATTTGCTTTATTTCTGTCGTGTAACCCTCAGTGTTGATCACAGTAATTGAAAATGTACAGGCCCATTATTAATAAAACAAACAACAACAGATGCTGGCGAGGATGCGGAGAAAAAGGAATGCTTCTACACTGCTGGTGGGAATGCAAACTACTGCAACCTCTTTGGGGGACAGGGTGGCGATTTCTGAAAGAACTAGAAATTGGCCTTCCATAGGACCCAGCAATTCTCCTCTTGGGAATATACCCGGAGGAACTCAAATCATTCTACAAAAAAGATACCTGCACACACATGTTTGTTGCAGCTGTATTCACAATAGCAAAAACATGGAACCAACCATGTTGCCCATCTGAAGCTGGACTGGATTTTTTTAAATGGGGTACATATACACAACGGAATACTATGCAGTCATAAAGAAGGACAAACATACGGACTTCACAGCAACTTGGATGGATTTAGAGTCTATCATACTCAGTGATCTATCACAGAGACAACTGAGTTCCATATGTTTTCACTCATAAGCAAACCTTGAACAATTATCATAATACTATAAGAAAGGGATTGGCAGTAGTGGGAAACCGCTGGGCGTGGGGATGGGAATGGCAGTTGAGGGAAACTGCCAGGGAAGGGAGGGACACACCTCATCAACAAAGGTACCTGCATAATGAACATTTGTATACCCAACCCTGAATTGTACCCCATGTCTTTAAAATTAAAAAAGAAAATAAAAGGGGGGGGAAGATAATGTACAGGCCCATCAGATTCTAGAAAGAAAACTGGTTTGCTCTGGACCAACCACAGACTTCCAGAGGGTCCTGCCTTTGTTACCCACAAGTCATGTCTTGTTTCCTATCAGATCTGCCTTGGAAGAGTGTCTGGGCATCCCTCCTGCCTCTTGGCCTGCTCTATCTCCTCACACCTTCCAACAAGCCCTGTGATCTTTTTTTTGAGTTA
>NW_007247219.1:468186-475953 GCF_000164805.1 Carlito syrichta
ATTTATTGTAGAGATGAGGTCTCGCCAAGTTGCCCGGGTGGGTCTCGAACCTGCGAGCTCTGGCAGTCCACTCGCCTTGGCCTCCCCATGTGCTGGGATGACAGGCTGAGCCCCCGAGCCCGGCCCCTGTGATCTTTTTTTAACCCCACATTCCCCCAGAATCCCGGCTCAATTTTGGAGAAAACATAGGAGGCCCAAAACTTTCTGACACTTTTCCAGAATATTCTTACTGTTGTGTCCTAAACGGAGACTTTTTTGTCTTCCGTATTTTTCAGAAGCTGCAAGACACAGGCGCCATTCTCTTGCTGATACCCACCACCTTTCGTGACACAACGAAGGTGTGGTGGGGCTGAAAAAGTCTTCTTCTTGCGTGGGAGAACACCCATCTTGACCCAGGAAGAACGAGGGCGTCCCCAGGAACCTGGGGGACTCCTGTGATCCTGAATGTGTCTGCTCCACAGATGCCTCCAGTCCGGGTGGAGGCCTGGTGAACGGGCAAGCCCTGCCAGCCTGGGAGAGGAGACTCCAGGCCCGATATCCGGGCTCCTGGTCTTCCGATGGAGATGCGGTCGCAAACGGTTTCCCTGCCTGGCTTGAGGTCACACTTGGCCCTGTGACCGGCTGGGTCTCGTGGGATGTTTTGACAGGTGAAGATGGATACATGAGCCTTGTGAGTGAATGGTGGCTTGGCTAAAAGAATGAATGAATGAAAGGACAAATGAGTAAGTGGAGATCAAATGAATGCTATTACTGTGAGGCATCAGGAGGTCACCAGGCCCTGCCCAGACCCAGACGCGTTCTAACCACGGTTTCTACCTCTCGGCTGGGTGACGAGCCCATCTCGCTCACTGTGGGGAGGAAACAAGTCTCCACGAGACTTTTCCTTCCATCCAAGGCTGTATCGATCAGGATGAAGATTATTCAACTGCCAGCCACAGAAAATCCCCTCTAAAGGAGTTAAGCCAATGTATTTCTCACTCAGGTAAATGAATTTTGGAGGTGAGGGCATGTTCCACAGGCTCAGAGAGCCAGGTTTGCTTCCAGCTTTCTGCTCCGTAGTCCCTGAGGTATAGCTTCGTTCTCATGGTCCAACAGGGCTGCTTGAATCCAGCCATCACTGCACAATCTAATGAGCAGAGGAGAGGACAGAGGCAGGGGCACCCTTTTTCTCTAAGGATACTTCCTGGAAATTGGCCAGAACTGAGCCACACAGAAACCTGAGAAAGGTGACCTTTATTCTGAGTGACCTTGTGTTCAGCTAAAAGTAGGGGTCTGTTGTTAAAGAAATAGGGTACAACTCTGTTAGGGGCCACCCAGTGGGCTCTGCTACAACGGCTAAGGGAACCATCTTACTTGGGAGCACACCTCCGACCACCTTTCTGCCCTGGGGACCCGTTTTTGTCCGTCTGCTTTGAACCCTCTAAGAGCAGGAGGGAGTCTTAATCGTGTGCATACCCTTGGTATTCAGAGTGGGGTCTGGTGCATATTAGAGGCTCGTTCACTCCGTCCATATAAACATATGTAAGCACCTACTCTGTGTCCGGCATGGATCTAGCTGCGTGGATGGGGTGGACAGACCGCCAGACCTCACCCCCAAGGAGCCGATATTCTAGAGGGAAGAGACAGACAATCAAATCGTTAGAACATAGATGATAACACAGGGAGCAGCACTTAATAAATACATAATGTAAGGTCAGCTAGTGACCAGCGCTGTGAGGAAAAGAGAGGCTGGCTTGGGTGGGTGAGGGAGAGATGAGGGAGCTGCTACAACAGGTAGGCGGGGAGGTGGCATGGAAGCAGAATGAGGTCAGGGTGGAGCCCGGGGGACTTCTGTGGGAAGAGCATTCCAGGCAGGGGGAACAGTCAGTGCGGATGCTCTGAGGCGCACCTGTGAGTGCTGTGCTCAAGGAAAAGCACTGGGGCTCCTAAGAACTTGAACAAGTCACTCGGTGGCTCAGCCTGTCATCCCGCACCTTTGGGAGGCCGAGGTGAGTGCATTGCCTGAGCCCGCGGGTTCGAGACCCACCTGGGCAACTTGGCCAGACCTCATCTCTACAATAAATCAAAAATCAGCCGGGCGTGGTAGCGCGTGCCTGTAATTCTGGCTGAGGCGGAAAGATCGCTGGAGCCCGGCAGGTCGAGGCTGCGGTGGCCAGGAGCGGCCCCTGCACTCCAGTCTGGGCGAGAGTGAGACTCCAACTCCAAAAAAAAAGAGAGAGAGGGAAGGAGGGAGGGAGAGAGATATACATGGAGAGAAAATGTCATAGTAGGAACAACCCTGGTTATGAGCCAGAAGGTGTGTGTTCAGCAATTCTGGTTCAAGCTCTGTCTTTAACAGCAGGTCCTTGTTCAGCCTCAGTTTCTTCACCTAAAAATGGGGGTAATCCGAGCCCTCCCTACTTTGTTGTGCAAATGCGCAGATGGGGTCTGTGAACTCTCAGCATTTCCTCGATTGTTATGAGGCCACATTCGCAAAACGTCTCGCTCCTAATCAACCAGGAAGCAGTCTTCTGGCCACTGGGACCCTCCGCCCTTCCCTCTGACGGCCTCTTCCCCTCCCTCCCTCCCCACCTGCCCTTTCCCGGCACTTGCTGGTACCCCCTCTGCACCAGGCCCGTGAAGGAGCTGCAGGTGGAGACCCCACGCTGGTCCCTTCCTCCAAAACCCTGGGTCTTCTCTGAAGACTGACTCCTCCTGGACAGAGAGATGCCAGCACATGCCTCCGCCATGTCTGTGCCCAGTGCTGGGAGGAGTCAGCCAGGTCTGCTTTGAGGAGCAAGGCCCAAGGCTGGCACAGAGTGGGTAGAGCTGTGAGCTAGGAATTGGAGCCCGAGTTCCAGTGCCAGCTCTGACCCCAACTCGCTGTGTGGCTGTGGGCAAGCCCCCCGCATTCTGAGCCTCTGTTTCCTCGTCTGTAAAAAAAAAAAAAAAGATGGAGAGTCTGTACCTTGCCAACTCTCCCATGCTGTGCTTCTTCTGCCAACCCTCAGAGGGCCCAGCACTGCACTCGGCCCTGAGGGCATGGACCAGGAGAGAGAGGACTTGGTACTGTCCATCAGGAGTTCGGGTCATGGAGAAGTGTCAACCCACAAACTCCACCAGCCAGCGTTCAACGGAGCCGGGTGCCTTAGAGAGAGAGACTCAAACACCCGACGGTGGCTCAGAGCCCTCCCCTCTGAGGCCTTTGCCAACGCCAATTCCAGGCGCCCCTGGACAGTGAAAAGTCAGACACCAGTCCAGAAGTCAAAGTCACAGGAGGTTCAGGGAACAGCCCCGGCCCCTGCGACTGGCTGCCAGTCCGGGAGATTCTGCAGGAGACGGGCCTGGAGGTGGGAGACGGGAAGGCATCCCAGGCTGGGGGGGGGGGGGGGGGCATCCAGCAGTCCCAGGCCAAGTCTAGATGTCAAGCAGACCGACAGTGGCCAAGTCACGGAGTACCCCAGTCCTCGATTTTCCATCTGTAAACAGGCCTGCAGAGGTCACGAGGGCTGGACACAGCAGGCCCTCAGTTGTTGGCAGTTTCTTGTCCAGTTTTATCACCAGAAGGAGCTAACCCTCTTCCCGGCTCTCTGTCATGAAATCCGGGATCTCACCACCCAAGCCCAGAGATGCCATCTGCTCGCAGTCATCCTGAAAGCAGTCCCAGACTCGGTTTCTCCCTCCAGCTGGTCTGACAAGCCCCCAGAATTGCTTCTGGTTATTCTCCTTTCCGTTTGCCCCCAGGGGCCTTTTAATTTCTTCCTCTGTATCATAAACACAAACCAAGTGTTTAAACATCTGACTGGAGGGCAGTCTGGGAAGCAGAGCAACTCTTACATAAAGACCAGGAAGAGCCCACGCTCGCCAGGAGGGCCATCTGGCTGCGGGCTCCGCCACCCTGCCCACCCTCTCTCCTCTGGGAGCCACCATTGGTTCGCCATTCAGGCCCATGACAGAGAGCTGGAGGGTGCAGCGACTGCGGGAAGCTTGGTGCAGCCCACGGCCCGGTTGCCCGGGGCCTCTGGTGGCCCCTGCTGCACCGGGGCTCATGCCCCCGCATTGACTTCCTGAGTCTGTGGCCTCCCCTCCAGGATCCCAGCCGTGGAAAAGTAGCCCCATTGTGGCAGAGAGAGGCAGCAGGGCCTGAGGGTTACTCCCCCAGGCCCTGGAGGCAGGCGATCTGGGTGGAGTCTCCGCACCAACACTTTCTGCCGGTGTCACTGTCAGGACATCTCTGAGCCCCTCTAAGCCTCAATTTCCTCATCTGCAAAATGGGAATAATGTTGACACCCACTTTACAGGTCTGTGATCGCCATGCATTGAGATGGTGCCTGCAAAGCTTAGCTCAGGGCCTGCTTGAAAATAAGAAAAAGTAACGGTGACTGTCATCAGGCTGGGTCTTCACAGCCCACTCCCAGGGAGAGTGTGACACCACGGGGAAACAGCGTGAGGTTTTGCTGTACACAGGAAAAGTGAAAACTTGGACTCGTATCCACGTTAGGTGGCTAACCTTCACACCAACAAGCTACAGTTCCCAGGTTGCTATTCAATCTGTAGCCAAAAAAAAAAAAAAAAACACCAAAATTTTAAACAAAATGATCATTTAATTAACAGAATTAAAAACTGCTAGTATAGCCTGGAGAAATATGACACGCCTCCAAGCTCAGCTAATGAGCAGCCTCTGTCTCCCCAGGCTGCACCGTGACATGGGGTCACGGAGATTTGGCTTCTCCTTGTTCAGTCATTAATGCAGGGGTCGCCACCCGGCACCTGTCCTCGCCACCTCCCGGGATTATGGTGAGGCCAACACAGGGAATATGGACGAGAGCGACTTCTGGGAAAGCACAATGTGTCATGCAAATGCCAGCTGTCTTTTATCAGGGATGATTTACTATTACTCAGCCCACGTCAACATAATCCTAGTTTGGATTTATACAAACACAGCCCGCTTGGAGTTTGCAGACACGCCACGTGCACGCGTTTGCACATGCTTCCCCCACGGGAGGTCTGCGGGGTGCTGGTGGCAATGAGTTCTGCCAGGATTACCAGAAACCTTCACCGAGTGGTGAATCTCCTGGTGAGTCTAGAAGGAGACATCTTGGGGGGGCAGAGGTCTGTGAGGGGAGCAGTTTGTCCCGGCTTTGCGCAGATCCCTGCAAAGGCTGGTTCCAGCTTGGGAACCATCCTCCTGACCAGGTGGCAGGCTGGCCCCTGCTGGCCATCTGTCAGAGAAGGGTCGTATGCGTGTGCTGAGGCTGGACCCTTTGCAGCCAGCGGTGCTTGCCAGCAGGTGAGCTAGAAACATCCCCTACTCAGCCAGCTAGGGGTGAGGGAGGCTGCTCCCTCCGGGCTGGCCTATGTCCCCCACCGCCCACACCCCAGTCATTTGAAGAGACGAGTCCGTGCATCCAGAGCGGATCCAGGAGCTGAGGCCAACGCTGGCCCCAGGGTACAGGTGTCTGACGCTGCTGAATAAATCATGACCACACCCCATCAAGCATCTTCCCCCGAGGAGCTCTCTCTGTCTCCCAGATGCTATCTCCCCACAGGGAGCCAGGTGGCACGTATGTGACCCTTCCTCGACAGATGGTGAGCAGGGGTGAGCCTTCCACCTGGCCAGGCTAACGTTTCCCAAGCTGGAACCTGTCTCGGCAGGGCTGCACACGAAGCCTGGGCAAACCCCTCCCCTCGCTGCCTCTGCACGCTCCATCCTTACTGCCCGGCTCCCTGCCTGGGTGCCCTGCCGACCGGAAGCTCCAGAGGGCAGGGACATGGCCCCCTCGCCCACCGGGATCTATGTCTGTCGCCTCTGTGTCCCCAAGGCCTAGATCAGTGACAGCCCTCTGTCCCGAATGGAAGAACGAACGAATGAATGGATGGATGATTTGCCGTGTCGCAAGCGGCTGTCCCTGGGCCCCGCCAGCTCCTCACAACTCTAAGAAAACCTCAAGCTGCTGCATCTTCCCGCGATTAGCTCTTAGTCCGCCCTTTAGAGCAAGATCATTGTCTAAAATGCCTTGAGAGCAGCTTTCCTTGATTCTGGAGAAGATGAGTAGCCTACTTCCTGACACAGACGAGCAGATAACTCGGGAGATTATTTTTGCCCTGGTTTCTTACGTTGACACAGCAATCAAGCTGACGTGGTGCCGCATTGATCTAGTAATTCCTTTTCGAAGATGACCTTTAGAATGTAACACATTTCCGTGCAGAGTCATTCAGTTAAACTCTGCCGTTTACTCTGGGTAGCATATCTTTGAATATTCTTGGGCCCAAAGTAACCAGATCCGAGAGGACCAGATAAAGGCAGAGCTGCGAGGATTAATTACTCATCTTAGTTGAGTGTGGCTGGGGGGTGGGGACGCTTCCTTTGGAGGGAGGATGAGAGGATGAGAGACAGACAGAAGGGAGGGCAGAAGCATGGACCAAGAGAGAGGGAGACAGGTGGGGGCGGGAAAAGAAATGATCGGGTGACGTGTGGGTGCTGCTTGCTCCTCCACACACAGGAATCTGGGCTCTCCGGCCCCAGCTGTAAAGATCACAAGAGCTGCCGCATGCCTGTCTCCCATGTGCGTCAAATTTTCACCTTCCACATCCATCATCCCACCTCGTCATCCAACCACAGTGCTGCAAGAGAGCAGAAGGGTCACCCTGTCTCCTCTGGAATCTCAGCATCCTCCCAGAGGGCTCACCCCACCCGAGCTGGCCAGTGGCTGGTGACAGGCAGCCTCTCACTCCACCGGAGGCTGCCCACTCTGGCCTGGGTTGTGTGTGGCGCCGTGGAGAGCAAGCCCGTGGGCTTTGGAGCCAAACCCGAGCTCTTCCGCTAGACAGCTCCGTGGTGCCGAGTCCGGTACCTGCCCTCTCCCTCGACCTCTGTCCCTGGACTCGGGAGGGCGGGCCAGGCGTGTCCCCCTCAGAAGGGTTGATCTGTGCATAACTCTGAGATCAGGAGGACTGGCTTCGGAGCCAGCAGAGCTGGGTTGGGAGTTCAGGTCTGCCATTTTCAAGATGGGAGAACTTGGCCACATCACTGAATCTGAACGAGCCTCAGTTGCCCCCTCTGGATAATGGGGATAACAGCCCCTCTCCTAGACTATTGCAAAGATGAAATGAAAAGTAGCTCAGACCAGGGGGAAGTAACACTCCTGGCCAACACTCACACAGCATGTACTAAGCGCTTACTGCAGGCCAGCCGTGTCCTAAGACAGAGGTATGGATGTATGCATGAACACGTGCCATAATCCCTGCAGCAGTTCGAGTCAGGGAACAGTAGCCTCTCCAGTTTACAGGAGAGGAAACTGACAAGCTGCTTAATGGCAGGCAGGATTCGAACCCAGGTCTTCTGGCTCTGGACATGGGTCCTCTTCCCAAAACCTTACTGCTTCTCAGCAAGGACTCAGTAAAACTTGGCTATTTCTATTCACACTGCAAATGCTCGTTCCGAGCTCATTCCCCCACCTCTACGCCATAGCCCTCATGTAGGACTTAAATCTAGCATCTTGGCCGGGCTTGGTGGCTCAGCCTGAAATCACAGCACTTTGGGAGGCCAAGGAGAGTAGATTGCCTGAGCCTGCGGGTTTGAGACCAGCCTGAGCAACCTGGCGAGACCTCGTCTCTACAATAAATCAAAAAATAGCTGGGCACGGTAGCACATGCCTATAGTTCCAGCAACTTGGAAGGCTGAGTCGAAAGAATCACCTGACCCCAGCAGGTTGAGGCTGCGGTGGCTGTGAGCCTGCCACTGCACTCCAGCCTGGACGATAGGGTGAGACTCAAACTCAAAAAAAA
>NW_007247219.1:475973-477760 GCF_000164805.1 Carlito syrichta
AAAAGAAATCTAGTGTCTTACAGCGGCTGCTTACTTGTCCCCAGGACCGTCCCTAATCTCTTCCCAGTGCTTTGTCAAGGCCATTCTGTTGCCTGGAGAAGTTAGCTGATTTCCCATGAGCCTCTTCGCAGGTTCACCTTGTCCCACCATTCCCGATGGGAGCACCCGTTGACTTATCACGCATCCATGAGCCCCCACGCACCAGGCACAGGGCTGGGTACAGAGTGGGCTGGAGCCTGATCTCGGTTCTCCCCGCAGCTGGGCAGATTAGAGATCGCTGCCCTGATCTACTTACCCTCCATGGACCCTCCCCAGGCTAGCTGTGCCCTCCAGGTGCTGGGCCCAGACATCAGCCCAGCACTGCACTGAGCCTCCATGGCTACCCTGGGAAATGGGCAAGATGGCAGTAATTGTCCTCCCCGGACAGAGGAGGCAACAGTGGCCCAGAGGGGGAAGTGGCGCCCGAGGCCACACAGCAAACCCTTAAAGCAGGCAGTCTGGAACTCAGGCCCCAGGTTTCATAAACTCACACATGTGCTTCAGCCTGCTGACACCTTCCTTGCCTTGGGAGGAGCGGCAGCTTTTCTGGGGGAAGGGGAGACGTTGGAGACCTGTGGAGCCCTTCTCGGCTTCCCTACCCACCTGGGATTTGCAAGGCCTGCCTGGTGGAGGCAAAATCACCCCTGCTCCTCCTCTTCCCCCGCCTCAGTGGGGCTTAGGGGGGCACTTGATAACCTCCCCCTGATCTGAAAAACATGAAAACTTAAAAAAAAAAAAAAAGAATTCCTGATAGGTTAAAATTAGTTTTCCACCTTCTTCTGCCCCAGAAAGAGCTAACAAATCACCTGGAAGGAACTATTCCCTTTCTGGGAGCTGCGAGGGGTGCTGGGGGTGGGTGTCATCTGGGGCTTGCAGGCTGTTTTTCTCCCCACCGCCACCTCTCCCCCTACAGAGAAAGCACAGCACTTTATTCTGTTTTAATATTAAGAGCCAAAGAGACTTGTTCCTGCCGCAGGCCTGGTTCCCCTAATGACAGAGTCAACAAGCGTACCGGGCTGAGCACAGAGCTCGGAGGCAGAGAGTCCTGCAGGCCTGACCATTAAGGCCAGTTCGGGGCAGCGGTGACAGAGTGACAGGAACTGGAGGGGACACAAAGGAGCCGGGAAGAGCTCGGGGCTCCTGGCGCGGTCCCTGGCCCTGCCCGACTCCCTGTGGGCTTTGAGCGCCTCCTTTCGCAGGCTGGGCCTCCGTTCCCTCCGCTATAAAGTGGGCTCACACTGCCCACCTGAGTGGGACCAAGCGACATGGGGAAGAGAAGAGGAAGGGCCCCTTAATTGCAGGCTGCCTGCTGTAGAGACACCAGGCAGGGACCAGGTGCCTACAGTCACGCTCCCACATCACCACTCCCCGTGGCTGCTGTCGCTAGGCACGTGTTCCAGGAGAGAAACTGAGGCTTGGGAACATGAGCCATGAGCCGGGCTGGTGCTCAAGCCTCAACCTGACCACAGTGGGCCCAAGCTCCACACTGCCCACCTGCCGGCACTCTGCAGCCTGCTCTGTTCCCTGCCAGCATGCACACTCGTTCCCAGAACTGGCCGGAGAGGCGCCCCAGGCGCCCCGAGGCTGCCCCTCGCCCCCCCTCAAGGCGGAAACCCGGAAGCCCCGCCTGGGGCAGGAGCCTCCCATCCTGCCCCCTGCCCCCTCCCAGCTCCCCCACCCCCGCTGCCTCTGCACCCTCCCCCAGAGACATCCTTCTGCCTTCCAACCCCCTCCCCGCCCCTCGTGCA
>NW_007247219.1:478003-485072 GCF_000164805.1 Carlito syrichta
CAGCAGGAGTGCCCCCTGCCCACGTACCCCACCCCTCACGCACGGGAACCTCCCACAGAGACTGGCAGAGGGAGCAGGGGATGGCAGTTGCCATAGCAACGCTGGGTTTCTCATTCCCGGCACATGAAATGCCAAAGCAGGGTTGGAGGGGTACGGTCCCCTCTCTCCTAGGAGAAGGTGCTGGCTTCCCTCCCCGCCCCCTCCCCCCACCATCTCTGCCTTGCTTGGGCCTATCCAAACCAGGAATGCTGGGGGAGGGGCTCTGGGGATGCTTGCACCCACTCCGTGGGGGCCGGACCCACCAGGGACAAAGGGCAGCCTGAGGGCGTCCCCAGCGAGTGTGTGGCCTTATGCAGGGGGAGGAGAGAAGGGGAGAAAAGAGTGGAAGAGGCCAGAATGTCAGAGCTACCCCCCCACATGCCTCCAGCCCCGCATCCACCCGGCCTGGGCTGAGGTGCATCCAGACAGTGCTGGCTCTCACTGTGGCCTTTGGGGTCAGCTGGACCTGAGTACCACCCAGGCCCTGGCACAGATCTGGGGTGTGGCCTCCCCTCTCTGAGCTTCAGTTTGTTTATCTGGAAAAATGGGAGCCATGAGGGAATCCATGTGTCCCCCAAATGCAGTGCTTGGTACCTTGGAGCGCAACAAACGATGCTGGTTCTTATTGCTTTGCTATCACAGTTCATAACAGTAAAGTCCCAGCTACACCTCAGCTTGGCAGGGTGCCTCCCGCAGCCCTCTACTCTGCTGGGTTCCTCACCCACCCCGCAGGAACCCTGCCCTGGCCAGGCCTGCCTGACATGCATGTGATGTGATAGAAACCCTCACGTTCTCCCACCAGATCTTCAGCACAATGCTCAACCCTAGTGACTGCTCTGTGGGTTAGGCAGGAGGAGGCGAAGAGGTGAGTGAACACAGAAAGTTACCCTGACTGGGTAGATCCAGGGAGAGGGGATGGATGTGTTGAAAAAATTAATAAAGCCAGGCTGGCACAGGCTTTATAGGCTCAGGCATGGAATCTCAGCGCTTGGGAAAGGCCAAGGCAAAAGGATTGCCTGAGCCCAGGGGATCAAGCCCAGCCTGGGCAACTTGGCGAGACCTCGTCTCTACAACAAATCAAAAAATTAGCTGGGCGTGGTGGTGCACACCTACCGTTCCAGCTACTTGGAAGGCTGAGGTGGAAGGATCGTCTGAGCCCAGCAGGTTGAGGCTGGTCTCAAACCCGTGGGATCAGACAATCCTCTCACCTCAGCCTCCCCAAGTGCTGGGATTATAAGTGTGAGCCACCACGCCCAGCCCAATCATGACTTCTATTCACTTTATTATTACAATTTTAATACACTTTTTTTCTTTTCTTAAACTGTACATACATTTTTGGTACCCTCTGTATATTACAATGTAATAATAATAGAAATAAAATGCACAAAAAATGTATTGTGCTTGAATCATCCCAAACCCCACCAATCTGTGGAAAAACTGTCTTCCATGAAGCCAGTCAAAAAGGTTGAGGAACTACAGGCGCGCGCTACCAGGCCCGGCTAATTTTTGATTTATTGTAGAGATGAGGTCTTGCCAAGTTGCCCGGGCGGGTCTCGAACCCACAGACTCAGGCAATTCACTCACCTCAGCCTCCCAAAGGCGCAGGATTACAGGCTGAGCCACCGAGCCCGGCTGGAATCACTTTTTCTTTTAGTTGGGGTCTCACTCTGTCACCCAGGCTGGAGTGCAGTGGCATGATCACGGCTCACCATAACCTCGACCTCCTGGGTTCAGGCGATCCTCCTTCCTCAGCATCCCAGGTAGCTGGGACTATAGATGCAACGCCAACACGCCTGGCTAATTTTTTTTTTTTTGAGTTGGAGTCTCACTCCGTTGCCCAGGTTGGAGAGTAGTAGCATGCTCACGGTCACCCCGGCATCAACCTGCTGGGCTCCAGCAATCCTTCCGCCTCAGCCTCTCAAGTAGCTGGAACTACAGGCATGCACTAACGCACCTGGATAATTTTTTATTTATTGTAGAGACGAGGTCTTGACAACTCGCCCAGGCTGGTCTCATACCCGCAGGCTCAGGCAATCCACTCACCTCAGCCTCCCAAAGTGCTGGGATTACAGGCTGAGCCACTGAGCCCAGCCCTGGCTAATTTTTTTTTTAATTTTGTAGAGACAGAGTTTCACTATGTTGCCCAGGCTGGTCTTAAACTCTTGGGCTCAAACAATCCTCCTGCCTTGGCCTCCCAAAGTGCTGGGATTACAGGCGTGAGCCGCCGCGCCCACCTGGGATCACTTTTTAATTATCCTTGTTTACTAGACTGTGCGTTCTGAATATAACTCCATTGAAAGACTGGGCCATGTGGCCCCCTAGCTTATAATAAGGTTACAGTTGAAAATAAGGAGGGAAATGGTCTTCGAGTCTCATCAGTTTTGTGCACAACGAAGACAACACTAGGGGAAGCAGTTGCCTGGAGGTTGAGGAGACCTTGACAACAGGAGTTCCGACCTTCCCTGCAAACTGGCAGGAATTTTGATGGGGACTCTGTAGAGCATGGAATTGGGGGGTTAAGATTTATACTATCATAGTGCTCAAGGGGTAGGAAGGTGATATTTGAGTGACATGAGAATTATGAGCTATTAGAAGAAAAAGCCAAGTAACCCTGTGGCTCCCATCCCCTCCCTTACCAGCTAGCAACTGATGAATAATCTAGCTGGAAACACGGCTTCTAACCGCCCAGGCCGAGAAGGGCTCGCTGGTCTATTAGAGCACAGCACACCTGAAACGGAAGAACTGTTGCTCGTCCGCTAGACGCTGAGATACTCTGGGAAGCCTATGAGGGTTCGTCTGGAGAGCTGCTTGAGGTCTCTTCCACTAATTTCTTTGGTTTTTTCCAATTCTAGCGATCTGTAAACCAGACATCTATCTGTAACCTCCAGGGATGCCCAAGCAGCTGAGCTCTTGATGCCAAGGCAGCTTCTCCCGTGACATCTGTGATACAAGCGGAGCCGTGAAAGGGATCTCTCTCATCAGATGACCCGACAAAGGTGGCCCAAAGAGGACTGCCCCGCTCTGGGGAGATGTCTTGCTTCAGCCCTCGATGACTGCTTATTGAGTCTTTCACGAGACTGCTAGATCTGCAGGGCACACATCACCTCTTCCTCATCTCTGTCCCCGGAGGACTTTCCAGCCAGGCCCAGCGTCTAAGGACGGCTGAGTAGCCACCATTTGCCTGACTGCCCGGGCTGAAAACCTCGGGGTCGCCCTTGACTCTGGTCTTGTCCTTATTCCAGATATCCAAGGTGTCAGCAAATCTTCTTGGTCTGTCCACGAGTCCCCACTGTCCCCGCCTAGCCACCATCATTTCTGCCTGGATGATAGCGGCAGCCTCTGACTGGTCTCCTTGCCTCCACCCTGGGCTCTTGACATGCTACTCTCCACAGAGCAGTCAGAGCGTTTCTTTTAAAACCCAAGTCAGGGGCCTGGCATGGTGGTTCACGCCTGTAATCCCAGCACTTTAGGACGTCAAGGCGGGAGGACTGCTTGAGCTCATGAGTTCGAAACCAGCTTGGACTGCTTGAGCTCATGAGTTCGAAACCAGCTTGGACAACATAGAGAGACCTCGTCTCTACCCACAAATCAGAAAATTAGCCAGGCATGTTGGCACTGCACCTATAGTCCCAGCTACTCGGGAGGCTGAGGTGGGAGGATCGCGCGAGCCCAGGAGGTGGAGGCTGCGGTAGCTGGGATTGTGCCACTGCACTCCAGCCTGGGCAACAGAGTGAGACCTTGACTCAAAATAAATAAAACGGAAGTCAGTTCGTGTCACACCCTCCAATGACTCCCCTTCGCCTGCAGCGAAAGCTCCAAATCCTAGCTGTGTCCTGGAAGACCCTTACATGCTGGGCCCACTCACCTTTCTGCCCTCTCTTTCCACCTCTCTCTCTTGCTCTGCTCCAACCTACAGACCCACGCTACTCCCCAAACGCATCAGTTGTGTCCCTCGCCCAGGACTTTGTACTTGCCGTTCCCTCTGCCTGGGCTGTTGTTGCCCCAGAAGTCTGTGCTGCTCACTCCCTCACTTTCTGTGAGTTTTTGCAAACGTCACCTCTCTAAGAAGTCCTTTGCTGACCATCGGCTCTGAAATAGCATCCCTATCACTCTGTCCCTTTACTCTGATTTATTTTTCTTCATGGCATTTGTCCCTGACTGTCACTCTACTTTATATTTTAGGTGCGATCATGGCTCACTGCAGCCTTGATCTCCAGGGCTCCATTGGCCCTCCCACCTCAGCCTCCCAAGTAGCTGGGATGACAGGCACGCCCCACCACACCTGGCTCCATTATGCTTTTGGTCGATTATCTGTCATCGCCCCTCCCTTGCACGAGGACGTCGACTTCCTAGCTGATGTCGGGGGCTTTGCTTTCTCCTCCACTGAGTCCCCAAATGCTAGACTCCCCATCATTATTTGTCAAATGAATGAATGAACCATGTGTTGAAATGGATACACGATGAAGTATCTGGTTTTTAAATTAATAGTAGGAAAGAGATTCTAAAATTAGGGTGGTGTGATTGCTTCAAGGATAATGTGTTCTCCAGCCAGCGGCATCAGCATCACTTGGAAACTTGTTAAAAATGGGAGCTCCAGGCCTGGCTCAGTGGCTCAACCTGTAATCCCAGCACTTTGGGAGGCCAAGGCGAGTGGATTGCCTGAGCCTGAGAGTTCAAGACTAGCCTGGGCAACTTGTCAAGACCTCATCTCTACAATAAATTTAAAAAAAAATTAACTGGGCATGGTAGCGTACACCTGTAGTCCCAGCTACGTGGAAGGCTGAGGCGGAAGGGTCGCCATGAGTGTACCCCTGCATTCCAGCCTGGGCGACAGAGTGAGACTCCGACTCAAAAAAAAATGCAAGTTCCCTGGCCCGCCTCAGACCTACTGACCCAGAAGCCACAGGCCTGAGTCCAGTCTGTGTCCTCACAAACTCCCCAGGTGGTCCTACTGCCGGGTCAAGCTTGAGCACTGCTCTGGGCTAAGGATCCCTGAACCAAGTGTCCAGTTCACCCACATGCTTCAGGTTGTTTCCTGAGTTGACGGCTGAAATTATTTTGTTCGGGGCCACCGATTCCCACCCCCCTGCCAGTGTGGAGATCATTTTTGAGATGAATAACACGTGAGCCAAAGACTAAAACACAATGTGTGTGCCATCATGCGTGTGAGGAGGGCTTCCTTCAACATTCCAAGAGCTGCGTAGAAGGAAGAAGAAGTTTAGAGATGAAATTATTACAAAAACAGCACAAGCAAGTTCAAACTAACTCCTAGGAAAGTCAAATAAATGCTTCTTTTTTTATTATTCATGCGGGTAACGGCAGGCAGCCCAACTCTGGTGGAGCTGCAGAACGTAACTCTGTGGGCGGAGGGGGAGACAGAGACAGAGAGACAGAGACAGATGCTGGCAGTGGTGCCACGTCACTCAACAAGCTTAAAGTCCCAAAGGATAGAGCCCTGGTCCTCTGCTTCACCCCCATCCCACTCCCAGGACACTCTGAAGTGTGTGAGGACATTTTTGTTGCACCATGGTGGGATGCGGGGAGCTACTGGCATTTAGCGGGTGGGAGTAAGTATACTCAGAGTCCTACAATGGCAAGACAGACCCACCGAGGGCTGCCCACTCCCAATGCCACACCACTCCCCACCCCAAACCAGCCCCCCAGAGTGAGAGAGTGAGAGTGACCCCACCATTCTCCCCATCAGCCCTTCCAGCAGTGCTGAGCGGGAACCCAGTGTTGCCAGACCCACACTTTTGTTCTCTTGGGTCTCTTGACGCACATCACCCCCACATCCAGCCAGAGTTGACGATGGGGCTCAGACCCAGCACAGGAGAAGCAACAGGCAATGCTGGTCCCGCCAGAGACAGACGGTGGGACAGCCATGGATCACAGCCGAGGACATGGCAGGGGAGATCGGACATTTCCCAATTAGGACTCTTGGCTGAGTGCATGACCCAAGCATGTGGCAGCTTCACCACCAAGGAGGGAAGATCCCTTAGTCAGGTCCCTCCATGCCTAAAGTGAGGAGACTGGATGTGGAAATCCTCCAGAAGGTCTCTGTCCAGCTCCGGGAGAGGACAGTACAGAGCCTAATCGTGAGACCCGGGAGCCAGCGGGAGCCCTTAAAGTCGCATGACCTTGGACACAGCCCTGCGGCTCTGTGCCTTAGTTGGTTGGCCCAATTATAAAGTGGAAGTATCAGCAGCATCATCTCCCGAGCTCTTGTGAGGGTTCCATGGGTTCCTGGTTATAAGGCTTCAAAACAGACCCTCACGCTTTGTTAGCGTTGGCTATGACAGGCTGAAGATCCCTCATCCGAAATGCTCGGGATCCCAAGGTGTTTCAGATTTTGGAATATTTACATATACATAAGGAGGTCTCTTGGGGATAGGACCCAGACCACACAAAATTCAAGTATGTTCCCTATAACCTTATACATATCCAGCCTGAAGGCAATTTTGTGCAGCATTTTTGATAATGTTGCAGATAAAACAGAGTTTGTGTACACCGAACCATCAGAAAGCAAAGGTGTCACTATCTCAGCCACCCACGTGGACAATCTGTGACTGTTTGGCATCAACACCATTGCTGACTCAGAATTTATATGCTACAGAGAAGCAGTCATTTTCTTATGCTGATTCACACATAAGCACTGAGCAGTTAAAAAAAAAAAATGACATACCGTTAATACTAATACGAAAACAAATGTGTTCAGGGAAACTGAGCCGTACAGGGGCATCGCCAGGTACCTGCACCAGCCGGCTGTCCGTCCCCACCTGCAAGGCGGTGTTCTGACGAAAAGGTTACTGTGTCCCGTGTTACATCTTTCTAGGCGAGAAGAAACGTCAGCAGCCGTTGAGGGACCAGGGAGAGGGTACTCAAGGGATGAGGAGACATTCTGTTGGATGGCTTTTTCAAAGGCTTCCTCCAGGGGCCTCACTCACAATGGTTTTTGTCTTAGAAGTCTCTCTTTGTTTTTGTTTTGTTTTGTTTTGTTTTGAGTTGGAGTCTCACTCTGTCACCCAGACTG
>NW_007247219.1:485092-496022 GCF_000164805.1 Carlito syrichta
CACCACGCCTGGCTAATTTTTTGATTTATTGTAGAGATGAGGTCTCGCTAGTTGCCCAGGTGGGTCTCGAACCCGTAGGCTCAGGCAATGCACTCACCTCGGCCTCCCAGAGTGCAGGATTACGAGCTGAGCCACCGAGCCCGGCCTTCTCTTTGTTTTTATAAGCTGACATGGTTTCCTGTTCTGTTACAAATGCCCCAGTCCTTTAACAAGCCTGTCACACATTTTCACCATGTCATCTGTGGGCACTTTTTCTGCAGTGTTAACATCACCCTTGTCATCACTCTTACCATGGTCACCTTGGTCCGGAACTGTGTCCGCTATTGCAACATTAGTCAGTGAATGAACAACTGAAACCTCATTACCAATGTTAAAAACTTCTTCAGGCCAGGTGTGGTGGCTCACTCCTGTAATCCCAGCACTTTAGGAGGTTGAGGTGAGAGGATTGCCTTGAGTCCAGTAGTTAGAGACCAGCCTGGGCAACATGGCAAGACTTTGTCTCTACAATAAATCATAAAATTAGCCAGGTGTGGTAGCATGCACTTGTAGCCCCAGCTACTTGGAAGGTTGGCCTGATCCCAGTAGGTTGAAGCTGTGGTAGCAGCCTGGGCAACAGAGTGAGACTCTGACTCAAAAATAAATAAATATAATAAAAATAAAAACTTCTTCAAGCCAGTTGTGGTGGCTCATGCCTGTCATCCCAGCTCTTGGGGAGGCTGAGACAGGAAGATTGCTTGAGCCTAGGCATTTGAGACCAGCCTGGGTAACATAGTGTGATCTCATTTCTACAAAAAAAAAAAAAAAAAATTAAAGCCATGTGTGGTGGCATGCACCCTTAGTTCCAGCAACTTGGGAGGCTGAGGTGAGAGGATCACTTGAACCCAGGAGTGTGAGGCTGTGGTGAGCTGGGATCACATCACTGCACTCCAGCCTGAGTGACAGAGTGAGAATCTGTCTCAAAAAAAAAAAAAAAAAAAAAACAGGACTGGTAGGAAATTCACTCCTTGAAAGCAGCGTGGACATAAGTTTTCATCCATCACAGCATGGTGACTCTTGTGCATGGCTGCTGCCTTAGCACATCTTAGCACATCTTAGCACATCTCTGTCCTTGGCCTCCTCCATTCCTGCAGAGGCTGCCTCATCAGCAGTGGACAGTGTCTTGAGGGGGCCATTGCACCAAAACAATGGTGTTTCACCAGCACTATAGACTTGTTCTGGCATTAGATCTTCATGAGTGATGACCCTGACAAATTCATCCATGAACTTCTCTACTCCTTCATGACCAACAGACACTCCGTCACCACAAGTCTTTAAAAATATAATGTCATGTCTTTTCTTAAACTTCTGCGAATAGCCTGTTCAATCTTCACAGTTCCCTTCAACTTTCAGTTCAACGTGATAGAGCTTTGTTTCGTAGTCAGCGTATCCCTAAGTGGCCTGTGTTCACCGTGATTCTGATGGATCCACTCTTCAAAGACACGATTCCGATCTTTTTAGCTTCTCGCAGTGTTTTCCTGTTTCTCGTTAACGTCTGGTCATCACTTTCAGCCCAGAACTTCAATAGTCTACCCTGCTGTTTCTTTAGGTCACATACAGCAGTGATTCCAACATCACGGTCTCCTGTAAGATATTTCACACTTACACTACCATTCAGTGTCTCCAGCTGCCTGACTTTCTGTGCGAGAGATAAACATAGATGCTTTCTTTTGTATCACTGTTACACAAAGGGGTATTTTTCAGGGCTTTTTGACATTTTCAATAATATTTTTACATCTCAGAGCAGAGAATAAGCAAAAAAAAAAAAAACCACGTGAGTCATGCATGTAGGTCTTGGCTGTATGAGAGGCATCGTGCAGCGCTTCCCTTGGTATGTTCAGCCTGTCACACGCCCCTTTATCACCTTTTGTGGACATGCTCACGTGGGAGAGTCTGGGCATGCAGGGAAAAGATATATTGCAGCCAAAGGGGGCTGGAAGGGTCTTTTTCCCCTAGGGGATGTTGAATAACCTACGTGCTGTGCAACTGCATGTTGGCCATTACCTGTCACCTGAGGTCAGGGGTGGAATTTTCCACTTGACGGTGTCATGTCCGTGCTCAAAATGTTTTGCATTTTAGAGCATTTGGATTTCAGATTTGGGGATTTTTTTTTTTTTTTGAGTTGGAGTCTCACTCTGTTGCCCAGACTGGAGTGCAAGCCTCGATCTGCTGGGCTCCGGCGATCCTTCCGCCTCAGCCTTCCAAGTAGCCGGAATTACAGGCGTGCACTATCACGCCCGGCTGATTTTTTTATTTATTGTAGAGATGAGGTCTCGCTGCCCAGGTGGGTCTCGAACCCGCGGGCTCAGGCAATCCACTCACCTCAGCCTCCCAAAGGCGCGGGATGACAGGCTGAGCCACTGAGCTCAGCTCAGATTTTGGGATTTAGGGATGTGCAACCTGTATTATAGTATAAGGATTTGACATGGTCTTGCCCTGCCATTACTAATCCAAGACGAAGAAATTCATGGAGACCACCCAAGCTTTGGCCAATGTAGAGTAAATCCAAAGGGGTAGCTACAACCCTTGCACTTCTCCACCCCAGTCTTCAGGGAAGTGCAACCCGCCTCACTTCATACCAGCACGCTCAGGGGTCGCCCGCCGAGGGACATGTGTTTGCGGCCCAGCCAGCTGGAGCAAAGAGGGCGTATCCTCCAGTCATTGAAGCCTCCTTCACAACAGCTGCTGAACCAGCAGGCCAGGGAGCTATACGTGACTCTGAGGAGAGGACCATCAGTCCCCAATTCCTTCCCCTGACTCCCATCCCTACAGCTCTGGTGCTCACCATGGCCCCAATCTCCATTGGAATGGTCTGGTCAGTTCGTTTCCTTTCAACAGCTCTTAGTCTGTTTCCTTCAAACCTCATCAAGGCAGACAGGTGGGAAGATCCATGGAGTCAAGGCACTTAACACTGAGCACCTACTATGTACCAGAGTATAAGATAGGTGCGATAGATAGATGATAATAGATAGATGATAAACAGAGAGAGAGACTTGTATAATCCCTACAGCAAATCTGCAAACTCCAGTTAACAAAGAGGACCTGAGAACATTTGAAAACTTTATTATATCCATTTTACAGAGCATGGAGAACAGTTGAGATCCACTTGCCGAAATCACATGGGTGGAAAGCAGAAGACCTGAGAGCCAAACCCAGCTCAGCCTGATGCCACAGCCCATGCGCCTTCCCCTTTGCTGGGCTGCTTCCCAAAGTCATCTCCATGGAAAACATGGCAATAAGCAATAGTGATAACCCTGGGAAAAGGATCCTTAGCAAAGGCTCTGCTGCATTCACCCATCCACAGCATGCCGCTACGAGTTGAGGACTGGCGTTCCATCTTCCGCACTTTAAACTCCAACAGGTGGCAGGTACCTCCAGGAGGTCTTCAGGGACCCAGGATCTTTGGGTTTTCCTGCTCCGCCACCTCAGGATGTAGCTTCCATCCTAAAGGTCTCATCATAGTTCCAGATGGCTGCTGAAGCTCCACCCATCACATCTGTGTTCCAGGAAGGAAAAAACAAAAGGGGCCCATGCTGTGCTCTTCTTAAGGAGACTTCTGAACAGTCCCGCCCAAGTACATGGGTTTGCGTCTCATGGGTCACCCCAACTGCTCCGGGGAGGATAAGCTTTTCATTGGGCACCCTGCTGTCGAGAATCAAACCAATGCTCTGTTACTAAGGAAGAAGGAAAACAGATGCGGCGTATCCAACAAGTAGCATCTTCCACACCAGCTGGGGTCTTGCTACTCCTTAGGATGCAGAGAAGAATAATTTCAGTTCCCATTCTATTCCCCAGTGAAGCCCAAGTTCTCCCCAACACTTGTGCAAATTCCCCAAGCATTTTCATGCCGATGGTCACCTTCAGTTCCTGTTTCTGCTGAGTTAATCCCACGTATGGATCCTATCACTGGCCTGCAAGTTCTGTCCCTGTTGTGGGTCAACCCAATTGTGAAGCTCAACCCCTTGCCCTGTGTGCATATACACACATGCCCCTCCAAGACATTTCTGTGCCTAATAGACTATTTAAGATTGGATGGGATTGAGCCGGGCTTCGGTGGCTCAGCCTGTAATCCCGCGCCTTTGGGAGGCTGAGGTGAGTGGATTGCCTGAGCCCGCGGGTTCGAGACCTGCCTGGGCAACTTGGCGAGACATCATCTCTACAATAAATCAAAAAATTAGCCAGGCGTGGTAGCACGCGCCTGTAGTTCCAGCTACTTGGAAGGCTGAGGCGGAAGGATCACCGGAGCCCAGCAGGTCGAGTCTGCGGTGGCTGGGAGCAGTCATTGTACTCCAGTCTGGGTGAGAGTGAGACTCCAACTCAAAAAAAAAAAAAAAAAAAAAAGATTGGATGGGATTACATCATAGAAGATGTCAAAGCTTGCACATGTCTGCTCAACTAAGCAAGAATTCATATCGCACATTAAATATTAGTATTTGTGTGCTTCAAAGGCCTTGGACGTTGGTTGTTTTGTCCCACGTGAAGGGACTTCATCCAGCCCCAGGTCTCTCTCTCCTCATTTCCACGATTATAGGTCATAGGTCGGCTCTGCAAAAGGAGCATCTGCGACGGTAGAATCTGAGACAGATTCCCACAGTGTCAGAAGGATTCACTCACGCTCTCCGCTCTGCCATTCTCAGCATTTTGACTTTTATCCTCAAGCACATTGCCTCACGTCACAAAATGGCTGCCACAGATCTAGATATCAAGTCCTCATATATAGTACCCAAAGCTAGAAGGAGTTATAAAAATTTTTTTTAAAAAGGCGGCCTTCTCCTTGGGTAGTCCTCTCAGATCATCTGTGGAGATCATCTAGGAAGTGAGAGCTACGCAGGGATGTGGGCTCAGAGGAGACCTGGCCTCAGCAGGGTCCCCCCAGGAGCTCTAAGGCTCCACAGATTTACCCCACCTTGAGCCCAGGGGCTTGGCTCTCAGACCCCCGTATCCGTCAGTCATTGGCTGAGTATGGGTCAGTGTGACCTCCCAGGCTTCTGTGGGTGGGGGCAGTCTCAGTTGAAGGGTACGGCCAACACACACAGTAGGTGGGGCCTGGACATACCAGGTCTGCAACAGGGTCTGGGCAGATCACTGACAGCGTCAAGACATTCCATCTCCTCCACGCCTCAAGAAACTAAATTGCCCTCCCTTATTTGGGCAGAGGAATGAACACCCCCCACCCCCTGCAGTTCCCACTCCAAGGCATGCTTTTACAAAGCTATCAAGGTGTTCAGCAAAACAGGCCTGGGCTCAGAGACCGGCTGGGTCTCAAAGAGCTGCTCTGTTTTCCTCCATAGACGGTTAATCCCTCCGGGGTGCTGACTCTGGATCCCGGGACCAACGCCCTCCACGTCCCTCAGGCTGCAGCCATGGGGATTTCTGATCTTCTGGCAAAATTAGACGATTTCCACGTGAGCCCACCTTCCTGAACTGAGGACCCTACCATCTTCCCCCCCCACACGCCCCCACCCCCGCAGTCAGGGGAGCAACGCCCTCCACGTGCCCTGCTTGCAGGCTGGGCTCCATCGCCCGTGATGCTGGCAGGAACTGTGTCATCCTGAGCTGTGCAAGTTTACTTCCACTAAAAATATACCCCGAAACTGGGGCACGATGAAGGATTGCTGACAAACGGGGAATGGAAAAAAAAAAAAGACTCCCCGGCCGTCTGACTCCTCACTGAGTCATCTCCAGACGAGCTCAGCACGGGCCACTCTACCCCACACTGCCGTCAATCAAAGTCCGGCTGGTCCCCTGTGGCTCTGGGGGGCTTGTGAGTCATCTTTGGGAGATGCCCTTAAGTAACGCAACCCCTCATTTTACCAGGAAGAAGACAGAGGAGGGAGAGAGGAAGTGACGTTGCCCCAGTCGGGCCACTGAGCGGTGGTGAAGTGGGGCCCAGACGTCTGGGCGGCCCCCAGGTCAGCGCCTTACCCCCTGTCCCCTCGTGCCTGCAGTTCTTATGGCACGTCCTAAGGGGGTGGGGACATCCTCACGGTGTCAGGAACGAATGCTTTCAGCTTTGAGTTACAGAAAACCAGACCAGTGGCCACTCAGCTGTAAGGACATTAGGGCTCATTGAGAGAGACCCCTGGAGGGAGAGGGTCCCACAGTGTCAGAAGGATCCGGGCTCTGTCCACTCTGCCATTCTCGGCATTTTGACTTTTATCCCCAAGCGTATTGCCTCGTGTCACAAAATGGTTGCCATGTATCCAGATATCAAGTCCCTATAAATAGTATTCAAAGCTAGAAGGAGTCATCAAAAAAGAAGGAAGAAAGGAAAGGAAAGGACGCCTTTGCCTTCGGCAGCCCTCTCAGCCGAGGGAGGAAACACAGTCCTTGCATCTCATTGGTCAACACCAAGTCACAGGCCCACCCCTGTGACAATCAGGACAGAGGGGAGTGAGGTCATCGGGCTTGGGGAGACCAATCAGGATTCACTTTGGGAGGCTGAACGAGTGGCGGGGCCAACCGAGACCGAGTGCTCGCGGCAGGTCCTTCTCTATCAAAGGGGAATGAGGCTCGCTGAGAGAATAACGCTCCGTGTCTGCAATTTGGAGAAGGAGAAGCCTGTACAAATAGACATCTTTGATCGTCAGAGAAATGCCTTTCGTGGAGAGACGAGCCAGGAGGTTCTTGGCCGGGCCTGGTGGCTCACGCCTGTAACCCCAGCACTTTGGGAGGTGGAGGCGAGAGGATTGCCTGAGCCCACGGGTTTGAGACCAGCCTGGGCAACATGGCGAGACCCCGTCTCTACCATAAATCAAAACTTAGCCGGGGGCGTGGTGGCACGTGCCTGGGGTTCCAGCTACTTGGAAGCCTGAAGCGGAAGGATCATCTGCGCCCAGCAGGTCGTGGCTGTGGGCGGTGATCACGCCACTGCACTCCAGCCTGGGTGACAGAGTGAGATTCTGACTCAAAAATAAATAAGTAAATGAAAATAAGACGTTTGTACTTGCCCCAGACCAGCCTTCTTTGGTAGGACGCTTCTGAGGAGGGAGCTCCCGGCATCACACAGAGATCGTTGGGAAGAAAGGACAGGGATGGTTGGAAGAACTGAGAAGAGGGGAGGGCGTGGAGATGTTGCTTGTTTCTAGGGCTGCAGCCCTGGCCGTGCGGGTTGGTGCCAGAGGGTGTCCAAGGGCAGAAGTGGGAGGGCCGGGAAATCTGGGAGCTGCCGGCTGGCTTTCTGGGAGGAGGCACCCAGACAAGCTTTGGAAAGCTCTAGGGAGAGGATGGAGAGCCCCTGGGAGGGAGGAGGTACCAGGCAGTGAGGGCCCGGCTGAGTGGAGGAGCCCGAGGCTCCGGGCACAGGGGCACGAGGTTGGGTGCCCCGTGGGGTCGCTGGGAGAATCTGGCCCCACAGCCAGGCCCCTGCACCGCACCCACTGTTCCATCTCTGCCTTCCTGAGTGACTCGTCAGACTGTTTCTCTCCGGGGGGCCTCAGCTTTCCTGTCTGTAAGTGGGAGTTCGATTCATTCTGTTTTTCACTCTCTCATTTATTAGTCACTCATTCAACAAACATGTATCCAGCTCCTGTGTATACAGGAGGCACGTAATGTCAGAGTTAGTGATCTTAGTTGACTGGCTTTACTGATCTGAGACTCAGTTTCCTTGTCTATACCATGGAGGCAATCACTGTACTTACCTCATAGGCTTTCGTGTTGATTCAAGGGATGGCCTGCATGGAAAGTGCTTACACTGGCACCTGACACACGGCAAGTGCTTGGTCAGTGTTAGCTACTGTTTTTGTGTTCCGTGGGACCGACTGTGCTGGACGCCAGGGGTGTGGTGGTGAGGAAGCAGGATGGCTACCCAGGCACTTCCAGCCTAGCGCGGGAGCCACGTGGTGATCAAATAATCTCTCGATCGGAGGTTACGGTGAGCTGTCATCCCACCACTGCATGGCAGCCTGGGCAACAGAGTGAGACCCTGTCTCTAAATCACCATCATCGTTATGAAACAGAATAGTAATAAATGGTGGTAAGAGATTTGGAGCAGAATCACAGGGTCCTGGGACCCCAGAACTCAGCCAGGCGTGGGGATCAGGGAAAGCTTCCCTGAGGAAGCAGTGTTTCAGGGCAAGATCTGAAAGACGAGGAGGTTCACTAGGTGAAGTGGGGAACCTCTCAGGCCGCAGGATAGTGTGGGTACAGACTCAAGGTGGTTGGAGGACAGCATGCTGGGGAAATAGGGACAGCCTCGGGGTCGCAGCTCTGAGTGGGAAGAGAAATCCCAGAGGGGGAGTCAGGCAGCCCTGGCCTGATCCCAGGGCCTCGTCGTGGACTCTGTGTTTCATCCTCAGAGAAATGGGGAGCCGGTGAGTGGCCACCAGCAGGGGAATGACAGGATCGTTGTGTTTGTAAAAGAATCCTCCGAAAGACTGGAAACAACCTAGCATCCATCAATAAAGAGCCAAGCAAACAAATTGCGGTGCGTCCACACAGTGGAAAAGTCACAGCTATTTACAAGGAAAAGAAACTGGGCTCTCAGGTACAGAAAGGGAGCAGTCTCCGGGATACATTCACTGAACAGGGCTGGGGCCAAACAGTACATTTCACAGGTGACCATGCTTGTGAAACACGGCAGGAAGAGAAAATATATCCAAGTCCATATATTCAAATACAGAGGGTGCCAAGAAAATGTATACACATTTTACGAAAGGAAAAAAACTATTAAAATTGTAACACTCATTAGGATGAATACAAGTCATGTTTGACTTCTGCAATCACAAGAGGTGCTCAAAGTGGTTACATCAGCGTCCAGACACTTCTGATTACGGCGAACATCTCTTAACATACCTTAAAATGTATGTGCATTTTGGGTGCACCCCCGGTATACATAGAATACCTCGGGAAGAATTCTTTTTTTTTTTTTTGAGTTGGAGTCTCACTCTGTCACCCAGGCTGGAGTGCAGTGGCACATTCATGGTCACCCCAGCTTCAACCTGCTGGGCTCCGGCTATCCTTCCACCTCAGTCTTCCAAGTAGCCAGAACTACAGGCGCGCACTTCCACGCCTGGCTAATTTTTGTTGATTGTAGAGACGAGGGCTTGTCAAGTTGCCCGGGCTGGACTTGAACCTGCGGGCTCAGACAATCCACTCCTTAGCCTCCCAAAGTGCTGGGATTACAGGCTGACCCACTGAGCCCGGCTGGGAAGAATTTTTTAAAAGCTAGTGTGGTAACTAACTCCAAGAAGGAAGCTGGGTGGCTGGAAAAGAAGTTGAAAGAAGCCAGGCATGGTGGTGTGCACTTGCAGTACCAACTACTTGGGAGGCTGAGGCAGGAGGCTTGCTTGAGGCCAGGAGTTCAAGTCTAGTCTGGACAGGTCTGACTCTTAAAAAAAAAAGAAGTAGCAAAAAGAACTTCACTCTGTATAATCTTTTGTATCCTTTAAAGGTTGAACCACGTGTTGTCTAATTTAAATCAATCAGTGAAAACCTTAAAAAGGAAGCATTTCCTCCAGAGAACAGCAGTGAGGTTGAGAGCAGAAGGCAGCAGGCCAGTGAGGCGTTTGGGGAGAGGGAGCTTGGGTTGCAGGGATGCGAAGGGTTGCAGTCAGAGACATACGTAAATCAAACCAAGGGCTCTCGATAGCTCCTTTTGGCTCTGTCTGAACAGGAGAGTCCGAGACGAGAGAAGTGTCCCCTGGAGACCTCCACTCCGGCACTCCCTTGTCTAAAAGGTGGTTGCTTTGCACATGGTGGCAGAAGTGAAGTCTAGGAGAACACAGGACCTGAAACACAGCAAGAGGCAGAGGGGAGGATGAATCTGGCAGCTTCTTCCTTCCAGAGCTGTTTCTTCACTGGCCACCCTCCCTGGCAGAATTCTGCATGTCAGAGTACTTAGGGGACCCAGCTACCTGTAGCTGTAGGCAAAACATGGTCCATTGGCATCCGCCATGGCTCCAGGGTGAGCACCTTCTACCTGCTCATGGGGAACCTTTGGCATGGGGGGCCTTTGACTTTAGGCCTGGGGGAGTGTTTGTTGAGTGGAACAGTTGCCTTGCGGTTAAAACGCCAATGTCCTTAGAAGAGACCTCACTTGAAGTTATCGGTTCATTCAACAAAAGGACAGAGTAAATTTTAGGAAGCTGTGAGCTGCATGGCTCTATTCACAATGAGGACACAGTCAGGAGACAGCTCACTAACCAGCAGTAATTCCAGTTTGGAAGTGTCTCATAAAGTTAAACAGACAGTTGTCAGCTGACCCAACAATTACACCCACAGGTGTTTATGCAAGAGAAATGAAAACAAATGTCCACAGAAAGACCTTCCCATGAATGCTCATAGCAGCCCTATTCATTACAACCCCAGTGTCCATCAACTGGTAATAGATAAACAGATGGTTTTATACCAACATGATGGAATATTACTCAGCAATAAACAGGAACGAAGACGGGTACGTGCGGTGACACGGATGACTCTTGAGTGACAGAAGCTAACATAAGAGGCTCATCACTGTGAGATTACATGGAGGTGACATTCCGGAAAAGGACAAAACCATAGGGACAGAAATTAAGTTGAGACAGATTGAATTCTCTGTAGTGCAAATCAGTGGTTTCCAGGGGCAGAAGGGGTGAAAGAGAGACTGGCTGTAAGGGCGTGGGGGAGTTTTCAAGGCAATGGACACATCCTGTCTTGACTGTGATGGTCAAGTGACGCTATGTACTCATCAAAATTCATAGGACTATATACCTACAAAAGTGAATTGTACTGTATGCAAATTACACTTCAATAAACCTGACTTTAAAAAAAAAAACTTTCAGGTTCGTGTTTTTCTCGCTCTGTGAAGTGGATATGTAGTATGGAGTCGTCGCCCACACTTCTTTAAAATCTCAACCCCGGCCGGGCTCGGTGGCTCAGCCTGTAATCCTGCGCCTTTGGGAGGCTGAGGTGAGTG
>NW_007247219.1:496042-505146 GCF_000164805.1 Carlito syrichta
CAGTCTGGGCGACAGAGTGAGACTCCAACTCAAAAAAAAAAAAAAGAAAAAGAAAAAATCCCATTCAGTTCTCACTTTCGATAGCATAATATCAGGCTGAGGAGATGGAAAAGGGAATGGATATGTATGATTTGTTCTCATGTAATCATTTAACTGAACCCTCACAACTGCCCTGTGAAGTGGGGATTATTAACTCGGTTCTTATATACGGGAAATGTGGGCTCAGGGAGGTGACGTGACTGGCCCAAGACACACAGCAGTGTGGACCTGCAGAGTCGGGTATGCGCTGTTTTCAACCATGTGCTTTCTGGGGCCATCTTGGTGTCCCCGGTGCAAAGTGTCTTAAGAGGGGTGCAGATGAAGTCGGGGGAGCAAGGAGTGGGGAGGTGGTTTCCGGCTGGAAGGAAAGCTCAACCCTTCGAGCTGAGCCTTGAAGGCTGAACGGAGAGCCTACCAGGAGAGGGCTGGGTGTGATGGAAGGGACCAGAGGAAAAGCCCACAGGGAGTCCTGGGCGGCCGGCCCACTGTGGCTGGAGTGTGGACTGCCTGGGGGGCTGGCAGAGGAGGGAGGTGGGTCTGGAGAGGAAGGTCAGAGGCTCACCTTAAGCCTGCACTCTGCCTGGCAAAGAGGTGTTGCTGGTGTTTCAGGAGCAGAGGGAACAAAAGAGCACCGGCTCTCCAAAGGCCAATCTGCAGAAGGCAGGCTTCAGGGAGAGAAGGCGGATTTCGCCTTCTTCCGATGTGTGCCAGGAGCAGTGTGGCTCCAAGCCATAGGAGAGGATAAATGAATGAATTAACGCAAAATTTATTCACCACCTCTCAACCCCAGGGTCTGTGCCAGATGCTTTCATTCGTATCAACTTATTTAATTCTCATAATAAGCCCGTAAAGTAAGTGTCATTACCCTCCAAACCTCTCACTCGGCAAACGCATGCAGAGCACTTATTATATGTCAGGCACTTTGCTAAGCCCTAGAGATACGGAGATGAACAAGGCAGTGGAAATAAATGACTTAAAGCCAAGGGTTCAAATCCAGATTCTGCATTTTACTAGCTCTGTGTCATTGGTTAAGCTACCGCTCTATGCTTGAGTTTCCTCATCTATAAAATGGACATCATAATAGCACCTAAGGGACTAGTCTAAAGCCTGTTAGAAAGTGTGGGTGCCCGGGTGTCCCATGAACTCTCAGTCACAGCTGACTGGACAAGGGGCGAAAGCCCAATATGTAGGCAACCATCCCATTGGCCAGGGGCCAATGTTTTCAACAAAGGTTGGAAAGCTATCCGGATGCTTTCATTTCCTAGCTTTTGCAAACGACATGGACTGACTGATGAAGCCACACCATTGTATCCAGTGCCAGTCGGGCGTTCAATCATGTTCACACCAGCATCCCTACCGTGAGGTCAGCGAGCAGAGGCCACGCGCGCCTTTACAGATGTCAAGAGCGTGGTACACTGAGCACAGGGGCCTTGAGGTGGTCACAGAGCGGCCACGGCCAAGCAGCGTGCAGACTGCAGTCTGGCTCTGCACCCGCGGTCTCGGACTTCGGTTTCAACGGCTCACCCGGAGTTCAAGGGAAAAGCGTTTCACCAGGTGGTTTAGTGGAAATGAAAGCCATACATATGACTGAAGACTCTGAGATACGTTCAGGGCTGGAAACGTGGTACATTTTGTTCCAGACTTTCTTTAGCTCCTGGTTCAGATCCAAGCCCTGTGTACAAAACAACCGGACTGTGTGTCCATTCCCTGTGCCAATAGAGAGCCGTCTAGATGGATGAGCAATCCAGAGAATGAGCAGCCTCTGCCCCTGCCAGCTCTCCTCCGGGACGTCTAGGGGTTTTTTCCGCCCCAATAGCTGTTTCAGAAATCCTAAAAGCCATTTTTCTACGACTGTTTCTCAAAGGAGTTGGGGCAACCATCTAAACGGCTAAACTTGGCCTCTAAGCTCTACCATTGGCATCTCCTTCCCACTAACTTTACATTCAGTGATCCAAATGCAATCGCCACTCCAGCTAGGCGCATTCATTTCTTCACCCATTCATTCGACATCTACTGGGCGCCTACTCTGTGCCAGGGACCGTGCCGAACGTTGGAGATACAATGATGTCCCAGCGATCGTGACAATGTCTCGATGTTCATGCAGCTTATAATTTAGCCTGAGATATAGACCTCATTAAATAATCACGCACATAAATATGAAACTGCAAACTGCTGCTCACAGCAGAAAGACAAAGTCCAGAGTGGACGATGGGTGATTAGAGAGAGACCTGGCTTAATCTGGGAGTGAGTGGATCAGGAAGGATGCTCTCAGGAGGGCCTGGCTCCTTCTGAGTCCCAGCACAGAAGGGACCACTAGGGCTGGGTGGGAGTGGGTCAAGGATGTGAGTCTCACAGCCCCATCTGACGACACTGCTCTTCTCCCTGTCATTCACTGGCTAGAGTCAAAACATCTTCACAGCCAGGCTCGGTGGCTCAGCCTGTAATCCTGCGCCTTGGGAGGCTGAGGTGAGTGGATTGCCTGAGTCTGCGGGTTTGAGACCCGCCTGGGCAACTTGGCGAGACCTCATCTCTACAATAAATCAAAAATCAGCCGGGCGTGGTAGTGCATGCCTGTAGTTCCAGCTACTTGGAAGGCTGAGGCGGAAGGATCGCCGGAGCCCAGCAGGTCGAGGCTGCGGTGGCTGGGAGCGGCCACTGCCACTGCAGTCTGGGCGACAGAGTGAGACTCCAACTCAAAAAACAAAAACAAATAAAAAAACATCTTTATATGGCCTCCAAAGCCAGAGACTTCTGGGCAGGATGAATAACCTATGCAAAGCCTGGGGTGTGAGGTCCCCAAGGGAATTCCCAGAGGCAAGGCATCTTCTCTAGAGAGGGGACATCCCTGCCTCCACATCTGCGCCATCACTTGAGTCTGACAAGGACATGTCCCGAGCCCGCTTCTAAAGCAGCCACTACTCCCTCTCCCCCGCACAGTCATCTTCTCGGTCCAGGCTTCATCATACTGAGGCGGGGTCCCTGCAGCAGCCTGCTACCCTGCTACCCACCTACCGGCCCCGCTGCCCTCACTATCTCTGGTCCTGGCCCTCTTCTTCCTGCAGTGGCCAGGGCACTCTGGACCCACCGATGCCTCATGGCCACATCATTCCCCCACTTGAAACCCTCCAGCATCCAGCGCTCCCATCCCCACCCACCATCGTGAGTCTGACTTCACCACCCCGTGCTCCCAGGCCTTGGCCGCCTCTCCAGCCTCCTCTTTGGCCTCTGGAAGCCTGACTTCAGCCACAGAAACACGTGCAGCTTTCCGTGTGTGCTGCCGTCTCTCTGGAGGCCAACGCTTCACGTTTCTCTTCGTGGGGAGGCTTTCCTCCTTTGCACTCCCCTCTTCGGGGCCAGCCTGGGCCGGGTGCCTCCACTACGCTCTCATGGCAGGTGGCGCCCTTCATGACGTTTCTCACCCTGGCCTGTCATTGCCTGGATACTTGGTCTTCCCAACCAGACCGTGGCAAGCAGGAGGACAGGACCTCACGGTGGCCACCGCGGTCAGTGCAAAATCAGGTGCCACGTCGTGGTCAGCAAGGGAAGCTCAGAAGCCGGACAGGGTGGCTGATGGGTGGGTGGAGGGGCCGCGTGGAAAGAGGGGTGCCCAGGTGGGTGATGCGACAGCTGAAGGTGCGGGTGGTGAGAAGCCAAGGCAGTGTGGGGTAGTGGTTACTGCGTGCTTGGATTGGAATCCCTGCTCTCCCCTTTACTGATTAGGCGACCTTATTGACATCTCTGTGTCTCCTTTTTTCATCTGCACATGGAGATGATAATCATGCCTTCCTCCTGCTTGTGGCTACGAAGGAGGGAGAAAGGGCAGGTGACAGGCGAGTGGGTGGAAGGGATGAAGGTGCCCGGGGAGGTAGATGGAGGATGCCCAGTGGGGGACTCAGGGCACAGGGGACCTGGCCCTAAGAGCTGGAGACGGGACGCAGAAGGCCAGGGGACATGGAACAGGCAGGGCCTGGAGCGGTCAGAAAGGACCACCAGTCAGCATGGCGGTCCCAAAGGAGGTCGGGGCTGCCCACGTCGGGGTGGGAGTCACCACACATGAAGAAAGTGCCATGCTGGGCATCTCACCCACAGGCATACAACGTAGGGCTTCTGGTTCCCAGTCAAGGGGGGGCAGAGTGACCAGCCTAATGACGCAGTGGGCGGGGGCGGCGGCAGGGTCACATCCGGTCTGCCTGTCTGCAGAGCATGACCCTCTCTGCCACCGTGTGTGACGTGGCATCCGCCGCCGGGGCACACACTGGTCCACCGGTGGTCCCCGGAATGTGTCCCCTCCTCCTAGAGATGCCCAGGGTGGAGCGAAGGAGGACTCCCTGGGAGGCAGGGAGGAAGGAGAGCCCCTGGCTGGGGGTGGGGGAGGAGGGTGACCTGACCCTTCAACGAGCAGAGTTTCTGGACTGAAGGGACTTGAGGGAGGGTGCTGGTGCCAGTGTAACGGAGAAGGTGTGGAAACCAGATCTAGACCCCGGCAGAGAATACCTGCGGCTGCATTGATTAGAACCTCCGGGGAGATACAATGGCATCCTCCCATAGATAAGGTGCGGAGGATCAGGTATGGGCAGATGGGGCTGGGCCCGCAGAGTGGGGAGGCCAGCCAACCTCTCATCGAAGGCTGGAGAGGCAGCGGAGGGGAGCTGGTGGCCTGGTTCCCCACCCCCTGACCCTGACTGCCACTCACGGGCAGGGCAGTGGGCAGAGAGAAAAGAACGTACCCAGCCGGCGTGGTGTCTCACACCTGTAATCCCAGCACTTTGGGAGGTGGAGGCGAGAGGATTGCCTGAGCTCACAGGTTCGAGACCAGCCTGGGCAAATTGGTGAGACATCATCTCCACAATAAAAAAATAAATAAAAAATGAGCTGGGTGTGATGATGCACACCTGTGGTTTCAGCCACTTGGAAGGCCGAGGTGGAAGGATCGCCTGAACCCGGCAAGTCGAGGCTACAGTGGTTGTGAATGTGCCATGGCACTCCAGCCTGGGCGACAGAGTGAAACTCTGACTCAAAATGTTGCGGGGAGGCCAGGCTCGGTGGCTCAGCCTGTCATCCCAGCACTTTGGGAGGCCGAGGTGAGTGGATTGCCTGAGCCCGCGGGTTCGAGACCCGCCTGGGCAACTTGGCGAGACCTCATCTTTACAACAAATCAAAAACTAGCCGGGCGTGGTAGCGCATGCCTGCAGTTCCAGCTACTTGGAAGGCTGAGGCGGAAGGATCGCCGGAGCCCAGCAGGTCGAGGCTGCGGTGGCCGGGAGCGGCCACTGCACTCCAGTCTGGGTGACAGAGTGAGACTCCAACTCAAAAAAAAAAAAAAATGTTGCGGGGAAAACAAATCAGAGAGACCGCGACACCGAGGCTGATAAGCAGGGAGCTGCATTTATTACTGGAACGCCGCCGACGTTCGGCCCAGCGGACTCCAGTCACAAAGGCTGGGCCTGGATTGCAGTCCGGTTTCAGCTTATATAGGTTTTACATTGGCTTTGGGGGAAAGGGGATTTTCGTGGTGTAGGGTTTTGTACTTTTTGTAACAATAGCACAAGCTTGTGGTTTTGGCTACAGGCACTGAGCACAGCACTACAGGAAGGGGCTTGTGGTTTGTGCTGCAGGTACTGAGCATGGCGTTTTGCATTAACAAACTGGAACATTTTAATAGTGATATATGTTTTGAAGTGTTTTCTAAAAGCCCCCTACCACAAAAAAAAATAGAATGTCCCTTCATCAGGACATGATACCCACTGTCATACACACAACCACAACCCTCATTGTTCTCCCAGTTTTATTTTTATTTTATTTTTATTTTGAGTTAGAGTGTCACTCTGTCACCCAGGCTGGAGTGCAGTGCCATGCTCACACCCACCGCAGCCTTGACCCGCTGGGCTCAGGCGATCCTTCTGCTTCAGCCTTCCAAGTAGCTAGAACTACAGGCACGCGCCACCATGCCTGGCTAATTTCCTTTTTATTAATTGTAGAGACAAGGTCTCATCAAGTTGCCCAGGCTGGTCTCCAACCCTCAGACTCAGGCAATCCTCTCACCTCAGTCTCCCAAAGTGCTGGGATTACGGGCACAAGCCACCGTGCCCAGATTAACCCCATTTTACAGATGGGGAAACCAAGGCAAAAAGAAACAAATGACTCACTCAAGTTCCCACTGCCAGGAAGTTGAAGAAGTGAATCCCAATCCAGATCTGTCTGTTTCCAAAGCTGGTGCTACAACATGCACTCAGCATGCCCCTCCCCTTCTCTAGACCTTAGTTTTCCCATGTGTGCAATGACAAGGTTTTTTTCTTTTTCTCTTTTTTTTTGAGTTGGAGTCTCACTTCGCCCAGGCTGGAGTGCAGTGGCACGCTTACAGTCACCGCAGCCTCGACCTGCTGGGCTCAGGCAATCCTTCTACCTCAGCCTTCCAAGTAGCTGAAGCTACAGGCGTGCGCCACCACACCCGGCTAATTTTTTGATTTATTGTAGAGATGAGGTCTCGCCGACTTGCCCAGGCTGGTCTCAAACCCGTGGGCTCAGGCAATCCTCTCACTCCGGCCTCCCAAAGTGCTGGAATTACAGGCGTGAGCCACCGCACCCAGAAATAACAAGGTTTTTGATGAACAGACCTCTAAGTGTTCGTCCTAGGCTAGAGCATGCTCCCAGAGTCGGCTGTGTCAGCTCTGTAATTCTAGGAGCAAGAGCAGAGCACCTACTCTGTGCCCGGCCCCGTGCTGGGCAC
The DNA here is from genome assembly GCF_000164805.1 of Carlito syrichta. NCBI lineage: Eukaryota > Metazoa > Chordata > Mammalia > Primates > Tarsiidae > Carlito > Carlito syrichta. Next base: position 502,809 of record NW_007247219.1, read on the forward strand.
TGAGGACTGAAAGATCAAGGAGATTAGGTACCAGGCTGGGCATGGCTCATGTGTGTAATCCCAGCACTTTGGGAGGCCGGGGAGAGAGGCCTGCTTGAGCCCAGGAGTTTGAGACCAGCCTGGGTAACATAGACAGACCGCAACTCTACAAAAAATTTTTTTAAATGTGCCAGGCTTGGTGGTGTGCAACTGCAGTCCCAGCTCCTCAGGAGACCGAGGTGGGAGAGGTAGAAGGGTCACTTGAGCCCAAGAGGTCGAGACTGCACTGAGCTGGGATCGTGCCACTGTACTCCAGCCTGGATGACAAAGACCATGACTCAAGAAAAAAAATAATAATAATAATAGAAAAAGAAGAAGGCCCGGTCCCTGAGGATGCAGCCTGTGGGGGACAGACTGTCACAGAGATGGTCCCGGTACCCCATGGTGGTGAGCACATGCTGAGTCCTCCGAGACGCCCAGCCAGGACTCCCAAGGGACGTGGCTTCGGCGCCGGGGCCCACTGCAGCTGGGGAGGGTCAGGAGTCTGGCCATCAGGTGGCATCACCCTTCACTGTCCACACAGTGCCATGGGTTCTCTGAGAAGGGGATGCTTCACCAGCCTCACCTTCTAGACAGGGACAAAGCTGAGGCTCAGGATTGAGTGACTGATTCCCACCTCATCCACAAGGGTACCTGCCTAATGAACATTTGTATACCCGACCCTGAATTGTACCCCACATCTTTAAAATAAATAAAATTTAAAAAGAAAAAAAGAACTAATCGCAACCTAAAAAAAAAAAACAGAACTGATCCCAGGTCACAGGCTTTAGAGGCACAGGAGAACACAGGCCCGTCTTCTCCCTGATCCCCCCCATCCCTTAAATCTCAGAGGAGATGGGAAACGCACCATGCTTGGCACGCTGTGAGTCAAAGCTGGCAGGCAGCCACAGGGCGGACAGACTCAAAAGACCTCCTGGGGGAGATGGGACTCGTGCTGGGTCCTAAGGACAGTGTGACCGCCGGCTGGAGCGGAGCACGTATCTCAGGCAGGGGAATCGTATGCGCAAAGGCTCAGGGGCCAAAATAAACTTCTGAGCAGTGGTTGGAGCCAAGAATGCACCTGAAGCAGGAAGCGAAGGTGAGGCAGGGAGCACCCCGATAAAGCAGGGAGCACCCATGGGAGAGGGAGCACACCTGGGGCAGGGAGCCCAAGTAGAGCAGGGAGCACACCTGGAGCAAGGAGCACACCTGGGGCAGGGAGCACACCTGGGACAGGGAGCACGCCTGGAGCGGGGAGCACGCCTAGGGCAGGGCAGGGCGAGGGACTGGGGCTGAGGATTTTCCAGGGACTTGAAGCCAGGCGGATTCACAGAAGACGGCAGCCTGGGGAGGGGCAGAGGAAGCCTGTGGGTGGCACATCGGGACGTGTCGTCCACTGAGTCTGGGACAGGGTCTGGCAGACCTTGCTGCCGAACAGAACAGTCACTTTTCTTTTCTTAGCTCACGCCCTCCTCAGGGGATCGGAATCTCCAAGAGTCATGAAGTTCTGACATCTGTGACTCGGGTTGCAACGACCTTTCCCGATCATCAGCACACTGAGAAGCTGAGGGTGCCGGGCCGCCGAGCGGGAGGCCAGGGAGAGCCGGGGTGGGGGCAGGGGAGCCCTGGCTGGACACCCTAATGGAGGAGGGGACAGCGAATGTGGGGGGAGGCGGGGCTTGCTCTGGACCTAGCGCTGAGGCTGAGGGACTATCTGCACTGGGGGCCGGGGGTGATGGTGACAGGAGGCAAGCCCCAGACGGAACCCCCCACTCCCGGGAGAAGCCTGTTCCCCACCCCCGTGCCAGCTTCACTTCCTGCCTGTTCCCCGTCCAGAATCCCTGGGTTTTCTTTCTCTCCCGCGAGCCCCTCCACCCAGCCCAGCCCTGACAGCTGCATCTCTCTCTGGGTCCTCCTGGCTCCAAGCGGCCCCTGGAAAGGGGGACTATTCATTCTCTCAGAAAATACTCACAGCTGCTGGCTCTGGTCCGGCCAGGCCCTGGTCTAGTCCAAAGGAATCAGCGGGGACCCCACCTCCCTGTAGCAGAGATGGGCAATAAGTGGAACCCAAGAGAAGACCGGACAGGGCAGAGCCGTTGAGGAGATGTGGCCCTCCACAACTTTAAACAGGATTTGCCTGGAAGGCGAGGTTTGTGCCAAGACTGGAAGGGTGGGCCAGGCTCGGTGGCTCAGCCTGTCAACCCAGCACTTTCAGAGGCCGAGGCGAGTGAACTGCCTGAACCTATGGCTTCGAGACCCGCCTGGGCAACTTGGCGAGACCTCATCTCTACAATAAATCAAAAAATTAGCCGGGCGTGGT
>NW_007247219.1:505273-511659 GCF_000164805.1 Carlito syrichta
GAGCCCAGCAGGTCGAGGCTGCAGTGACCGGGAGCAGCCACTGCACTCCAGTCTGGACGACAGAGTGAGACTCCAACTCAGAAAAAAAAAGACTGGAAGGATGTTTTCCAGCTGGCTCTGAGCTGCAGCAATTTACCCAAGGCACATGGCGACCCTGCAAGCAGCCGTTGCGTGGATGAGGGAACAGCCTCAAGGGGGGAAGGCATAGCCTGAGGTTGCTCAGCCCAGAAGTGACGGACCCAGGATTCGAACCCAAGGCTGCACATGCTGAACCCACACGGGGAAGCACAGTGGTAGAGGTTAGAGCGAGGACACCAGGACACAGGTGACTGAGAGTTGAGTCTGACTCTGCCGCATCTCAGGAAGCCTCTTAGCACTCTGGGCCTCAGTTTCCCCATCCACAACGAGCTCTCCTCGCAGGGTCGTTGAGAGGATCAGACGACACAATGCATGCGAAGTACACGGCACCAGGCACAGGTTGTAAAGGAACGACAGTGACAGATGTCATTAGTTCTACAGGGTTTGGCAGACCTTGCTGTTTGAATACAGCGGTTCCTTTTTTTTTTTTTTTTAGTTGAAGTCTCACTCTGTCACCCAGACTGGAGTGAGAAATTGGTGAGAGCCAATTTGCCCAGGCAGGTCTCAAACCCCGGGCTCGCGGCTCACTCCCTCATCTGCGACCTGCACCCCAGAGGGCTCCAGTTGGCTATCTGGCTGTGGTTGAGTTGGCCGAGCCTTACCAAGGGGCTGGCTGGGGCAGGGGACGCCTTTGTTGACAGTTCCTTTGGCTCTGTCTCCCCTCCTTGGGCCCCTCGCCCCTCTTTCTCCAGGCTGATGAAATATGCATGAGTTGCCGGCAGGCAGCTACCCCTCACCGCCCCCAAGGGTGATAGAAAGTCCCATGACACCAGCCCGTGGCCGGGGGAGGTGGGAGAGAGAGCCACCACCGCCCCTGTGTCTCAGCCCTCCTCCCTCACCAGCCCACCTTCCTGGCGTCTCCCGCCCTCCCTGGTTCCGGAGCCGCCCACCCAAGTGCCGCCAGGGCATCCTTCCCAAAGATGTGGCCTGAGCACCCTCGGCGCCTGACAACACCTGTGGTGGAAAAAAGACAGGGGTCTACTTGCCGGAGACACAGGGACAGAGGGACAAGAGGCCCTGGGAGGGGCAGGCACCCACGGAACGCGCGGCTACGTGGGAACCTGCCCACTCCCTGAGTCATCAAAGCCTGTCCACTCCCCTCAGGGGTACTTGCCATGTGGGCGGGGAGACACAGCTTGGGGGTTCTGAGCTCCACCCCTGGAACCAGAAAGCCTGAGTGCGAATCCCAGTTCTGTCACGCAGGCGCCCCTGGGAGAATGAGTTAACCTTCTCTGAGGCTCCGTTTTCCCGTCTGTTAAGTGGGGATGATAACACGCGTCTTCTCCTGGGTCAGGTCCCTGAGTCAGAGTCAGGGTCTCTGAAGGACTCAGCACCTCCCTGCCCTCCCCTCCTCTCTCCTCTTCTGCCGAGACTGCCTTTCACCCCTCTACACCCGGTGGGCCCTGGGCTCCAGTTCAAACATCACCTCCCCTGGGAAGCCTTCCCTGTCCCACATTTTCCCCTGGGGCCAGTCGCTTGCAACGTGGGCACACCACCAGGCCTGCCCCACCGCTGTGCCAGGCCTAGGCCCCTGGCACAGCCTCTGTTCCCTCACCCCGTCGCATTGTGGGTCCCTGGGGCTGCAGTGCCAGGCAAGGTGGCCGCCGGGACAGGGGCTCCCTGGCGAGGAAGAAGCTGGTCACTGAGGGAATGACCAGCAGACAGGGCTCCGGGCTTCACACCCCACAGGCGTCCGACTTTCCGCAGGAGCCTGGAAGTCATGAATTCCCTTTCACGACCTCAAGGACAGATCGGCAACGGTGGACTTCCGGGACATTCCACAGAGTGTAAAGAAGGGGCGTCTAGGCCGGGCTCGGTGGCTCAGCCTGTAATCCCGCGCCTTGGGAGGCTGAGGTGAATGGATTGCCTAAGCCCGCGGGTTCGAGACCCGCCTGGGCAACTTGGCGAGACCTCATCTCTACAATAAATCAAAAATCAGCCGAGCATGGTAGTGCGTGCCTGTAGTTCCAACTACTTGGAAGGCTGAGGCGGAAGGATCGCCGGAGCCCAGCAGGTCGAGGCTGCGGTGGCTGGGAGCGGCCACTGCCACTCCAGTCTGGGCGACAGAGTGAGACTCCAACTCAAAAAAAAAAGAAGGGGTGTCTAGACAGGCCAAGCCTCTAGGAGTCCCCAACCCCATTCCCTCTGCCTGTTTCCCAGGCACCAACCCCTCCTGCTGCAGGATGGATGAAACCTAAGCATTGGTGCCTGCCTGTGCCAACCCCGTCTCCCCTGGTCTCCTTGTCCCCAGTGTCCCCTCCTCCTCCCACCACACAAGTATTCCCTTATTTCGTTTCGGCTAGACTGCTATAAATGTCCTTCCTGGCCTGCACTCTCCTGCCTCGGGGCCTTTGCATGGGCGTTTTGCCTGAAATGCCCTTTTCTCAACTCTGCCTGGTTTATGTCTACTCATCCTCCAAGCCTTCACGAAAAGATCACCTCCTCAAAGACGCCCTCCCTGGCCCCTTGGACTAGGTTGAGCCTCCTGTCTCTGCTCCCCCAGCACTCCTTCTTCCCTAGCGTTTATCATAGTTCACAACTGCACAATTTACTTATGTCATTGCATCCTGACCGAGCTGGAGCCAAGCGCATGGACTCTGGAGTCAGACTGCCTGACTTACAGAGACTTGACCTCGCACTCGCTGTGGGGTCTTGGCCGAGTTGCAGCCCCTCGCCGGGCTTCAGTTTCCTCCTCTGTGACATGGATCAATAAAAGCCCCCCACTGGAGGCACTTTTGTGAGGGCTGAGTGGGCGTAAGCAGTTAGGTGCTTAGAAAACAGGGCCGGGCTCGGTGGCTCAGCCTGTCATCCCAGCACTTTGAGGGGCCGAGGTGAGTGGATTGGCTGAGCCCGCGGGTTCGAGACCCACCCGGGCAACTTGGCGAGACCTCTACAATAAATCAAAAATTAGCCAGGCGTGGTAGCATGCACCTGTAGTTCCATCTACTTGGAAGGCTGAGGCGGAAGGATCGCCAGAGCCCAGCAGGTCAACACTGGGGTGGCCATGAGTGTGCCATGGCACTCCAGCCTGGGAGATGGAGGGAGACTCCAACTCAAAAAAAAAAAAAAATGCATGGCCCTCAGGGGAACTCTATATCATCCACCTGGACTGTCACCTGCTACTCTCCACTTGGCACATGAGCTCCCCGAGGGCAGACACGGTGCCATTTATCCGCCAACTCATCCCTGACCTCCATCTTCACCTATGGCAGGAACCAAGCAAGGAGGAAGGAATGAGCCTCTGAGTGGCACCATGGAGGATTTCTAGTCGTTTCCGTTTTGATGTCTTCTAATTTTAAGGGATTTTAGAGATTCCCCGAAGTATTCATTCATGGAAACAAACAACAGCACCGGTTCCTAGGAGTTCAGTGATGCCTTCAACTAAAATTTTACCTGTAGTCTCCATGGCCCCGATAGACACTTGAAAGTGTCTCGCTGAGGGTGACAGTCAGGAGTCTGCAAGCTCTGGGCAGTGCCCACATGGGGTTGCAGGGAGGGCGAGAGTCCAGGTGCACAAATGGGGTTTGAGGGGCCTGCGGGACATCAAAGGGGTGTTACCTAGGATGCCGGGAGGGCTGGCTGAACGAGAAGTGTGCTCAGGCAGGGAGCGCAGGAAGTCAGCGAGGCAGAGTGGGTGGGGAGGGGCTCTGAGCTGTGCTGTTGAAACCCAGCGCTTAGAAGTTGGCCAGACGAGGTGGCTCTGGAGAGAGACGAGGGAGTGGCCAGCGTGGCAGGACCCAGGAGGGGGGACACTGAGTCAGAGGGTGGGAGTTGCAGACAGAGGGGTCATCCGCACAGGGCTGAACCATGCACTGCTAGAAGTCAACAGGAAGAGCCGGGCTCGGTGGCTCAGCCTGTCATCTCAGCCCCTTGGGAGGCCGAGTCGCGTGGATTGCCTGAGCCCGCGGGTTCGAGACCCACTCGGGCAACTTGGCGAAACCTCGTCTCTACGATAAACCAAAAATTAGCCGGGCGTGGTAGCGTGCCTGTAGTTCCGGCTACTTGGAAGGCTGAGGCGGAAGGATCGTCGGAGGCCAGCAGGTCGAGGCTGTGGTGGCCGGGAGCGTGCCACGGCACTCCAACCTGGGCGACGGAGGGAGACTCCAACTCAAAAAAAAAGACGTCAGCAGGAAGGTCACCGATGACTCCACTGAAAACACTGGGCAGACGGCACGGGCTGGAGCAGGAAAAGAGACCCTCTGCCCTCCCCCCCAGTCTCCCTCAATGACTTTCTGAGTCCCCTGCCGGAGCAGATGTGCCCACACTTCCAGCCCAGCCTAGAAAACAGGCCGCCCAGCTGCTGTGCTAAGAAGCCAGAGAAGAATCAAGCAGTCTTGGGAGGGCATGGGCTCTCTCGTCTGTCTCTCCATCTCTGTCTCTCTCTTTCTCTCTGTCTCTGTGTGTGTCTCTGTCTCTGTGTATGTCTCTGTGTATCTCTGTCTCTGTGTGTGTCTGTCTCTCTGTCTCTGTGTGTGTCTCTCTCTGTCTCTGTGTGTGTCTCTCTCTGTCTCTGTGTGTGTCTCTCTCTGTCTCTGTGTGTGTCTCTCTCTGTCTCTGTGTGTGTCTCTGTCTCTCTGTCTCTGTGTGCATCTTTCTTTGTGTCTGTCTCTGTGTGTCTCCCTGTCTCTGTGTATGGCTCTGTGCCTCCAAGTGTCTCTCTCTGTCTTTGTGTGCATCCCTCTTTTGTCTGTCTCTGTCTTTTTGTCTCTGTGTGTTTCTGTCTCTGTGTATGTCTGTGTGTGTGTCTCTCTCTGTCCCTCTCTCTGTGTGTGCATCTCTGTGTCTGTCTCCGTCTCTGTGTGTGTCTGTGTCTCTGTGTGCACCTCTCTCTGTTTCTGTGTGTCTCTCCAGCTGGGAGGGATCCGCTCTCCTTTGTGAGCTCCTGGTGGGGAGGGATCCCACAGAGAGAGGCTGATGCCTTGGAAGGCGCGTGGGAGGGACGGACCCCACACGCAGGCCCAGGCTGTTTGGGGGATGGAGGGATGGGGTGAACACAGCTGCCTGGAAGCAGGAGTGTGGATTAAAACACCCAGTCCGTGCCACGGACCCAGCACTGGGAGCCCGGGAGGCAGCTTCCCCCCAGCCCGCAGCTGGCTTAGGCCTCTCCGCGGGCCTGGGCAGCAAAGGCAAGGGACGAGGCTGGTGACTCCCGCGTCTCCGTCCCTCCCGTGGTTCCAGGCCTCTCCCCCTCCTGCCCTCCTCACCCACAGAGCAGCAGCCCCCACCCCCGTCAGTCCCCGCCTGGCCGGCTCCCCCACGGGCAGCATGACTGGAGTCTGGCCGGAGCCTCCAGACAACTCTGGCGTCTCCCGTGACGCTGTTACAAAACCTGGCAGGTCGCCGGCGGCCAGCTCCAGGGTGGGTGGCCGGGCTTGCTGGCAGAGGGACAGGACAAAGGGACCGAGGAAGTCACAACAAGCTGGCTCATGAAACCGAGTCTAAGGCAGATCGCGAGAAGGACCGTGCTGGCTCCGCGAAGTCAGGCAGCCTGGCAGGCCATCAGAGTCGCAGAGAACCCCAGCAGCTTGGAGCCTAGAGTCGGTTCCAGGCCGGGGAGTCTTAGAGAAACACACGCTGACGGCGCTGAAGTCAAAATCCTCCTAGTCCCAGAGCCTCCACTCTCTAAGGGACGTTAAGAGGCAGTGTGGCCTGAGGGTCATAAAAAGGGACTGGGGCACTTCCGTGTCTGGGTTCAAATCCCATCTTCACCGCAGATTAGCTGTGTGACCTTGGGCAAGTCACTTACCTTCTCTGTATTTCAGTCCGCCCTACTGTAAAATCAAAGTAGGGCTATTGCGAGGAGTCTGCGAATGCCATTATCACACGCCCAATATGTCTCAGAAGCAGGGTCTTCCGGTAGTCTTAGAGTCTAACCACTCATTGCACGTATCTCTTCTAGAGCACACCCGAGAGCTGCCTGTCACCCTTGGGAGCAGACCTGACCACCTCGCAAAACAGCCCACTCCATTTGTAAGGAGCACTGCCTGTGAGCTGCAGTTGTCTTTCTAGAAACTTCTACCCATCATAGGGACTGCTTGCTCCCCTCATTTTTTTTTTTTTTTTTGGTACAACACACGTGTTTAACAATTCAGCTGAGCCGGGCTCAGTGGCTCAGCCTGTAATTCCGCGCTTTGGGAGGCCGAGGTGAGTGGATTGCCTGAGCCCACAGGTTCGAGACCCGCCTGGGCAACTTGGCAAGACCTCATCTCTACAATAAATAAAAAAAATAGCCGGGCGTGGTAGCATGT
>NW_007247219.1:511777-522084 GCF_000164805.1 Carlito syrichta
GCCACTGCCCTCCAGTCTGGGCGACAGAGTGAGACTCCAACTCAAAAAAAAAAAAAATTCAGCTGAACACATAATGCTAAGAGCACTTTTCTTCACAGTTTACAGAAGAGCTTGAAATGTGTTGGAGTGTACATAGCACACCCAAAGCTAACACCCAAATAGATGCATTATAATTTGCTTAGAATGGAAAGGCTTAAGAATGGAAAGGGTACATAAGTTTATTTTACATAACCGACCAAAAAATAAATTCAAGAAACAGTAAACAGAATGCCTTGTGGTCTTACGCACCCCATGGGAGGTGGTGTCCGGTGTGGAGGGGCAACCGCTGTGTCCAAATAATCTCCTGTTTGAAACTTCTGCGACTGCAGGGTCACAGAGGCATCAATCCCTTTTCTGTCAGACATGGGCTCCCAATCTCCTTAACTCGGTAGCCAGGTCTTTCAACATCGGTGAAAACAATGGCAAAATTGAAGTGTGTGTCCTTCCTAGTTTCTGGGTAGACTTCTTTCACTACTTGAGTCGGTTCTTTCAAGATTGCTTCCATCCTGGCTGGTCTCGGTGGCTCAGCCTGTCATCCCAGCACTTTGGGAGCCCAAGGCCAGTGGATTGCCTGAACCCGCGGGTTTGAGACCCACCCGGGCAATTTGGCAAGATCTCGTCTCTACAATAAATAAAAAAATCAGCTGGGCGGGGTAGCGCACACCTGTAGTTCCGGCTACTTGGAAGGCTGAGGCAAAAGGATTGCCAGAGCCCAGCAGGTTGACGCTGGGGTGGCCGTGAGCCTGCCACTGCACTCCAGCCTGGGCTACGGAGTGAGATTCTAACTCAAAGAAAAAAGATTGCGTCCATCCAGGTGTAGACCTGCAGCTCACTGGATGGCACATTTCCGCAGAAAAACTCGTCCCTGAGGCGGTGGCGGCGGTTGGTGGTGGTGACGACCACGGTGGCAGCAGTGGGCATGTCTTCTCGTGGTCAACCAGCTTCCCTGTCTCCTTCTTGATCTCCTCCTGGGTGACACACGACTCCACTGCCATCTTCCTCCTCTGGTCCGCGAGACGCTCACCCTGAATCTCCGACTCCGCCACAAGCGTGAACATGGAGTTGTCCCCTATTTTTGCTCACTCTCTTCCACGAGGAGAAGGACATGAGTGACTGGCTCATCTGGCTTTGGGAGGTTGAGTGGGAACTGAGATAGTAAGACAGGAGGTGCTTGGCTGTAACAGAACAGAACACCCAAGCCTCAGTCGCTTAGCTTGTAAGGGCTTCCATTGCTGACTTAGCAAGACATCCGGACGGAGGTTGTCCTAGCGTTGACTCTGCAGCCTAACAACGTCCTCAGTCTCCCTGGTTCTTTTAATCCCTCCACTCTGGCACCCTCGGCATGTTGGTACTTATCCTCAAGCTGACACCTCCTGGTTACAAGATGGGACCTCGGTAGCCAGGTCTTTCAACATCGGCGTAAACGATGGCAAAATTGAAGTGCGTGTCCTTTTTTCTAGTTTCTGGGTAGACTTCTTTCACTACTTGAGTCGGTTCTTTCCAGATTGCCTCCCTCCTGGCTGAGCTCGGTGGCTCAGCCTGTCATCCCAGCACTTTGGGAGGCCAAGGCCAGTGGATTGCCGAGTCTGCGGGTTCGAGACCCAACCGGGCAACCTGGCGAGGCCTCGTCTCTACAATAAATCAAAAATCAGCCGGGCGTGGTAGTGTACACCTGTAGTTCTGGCTACTTGGTAAGGCTGAGGCGGAAGGATCGCCAGAGCCCAGCAGGTGCACAGGTGAGGCTGCAGGCCCCCCCCCAAGTGCTTGCTGACGGGCTACCAAACCAGGGACAGCGATGCCTCTATTAAGTACGCGTGAGACCAGTCCATCCACCCATCCATTCATCCCTTCCTTCAGCAGTGCCAGACTCTGTCCCAGGTGCCAGGGAGGTAGCAGATCCAAGGTCCCTGCATTTAGGGAGCTCACAGACTCGTGGGAAAGATGCCAACTAAACAAGCAACAGCACTGAAGGGTGAAGAGGAACTGAGGGGGTTAGCATGGGGTGCCCAGGTGGGTCCAGATTCTGGGGTGAAGGCAGGGATGGGGCTGAGGTCGGCTCCCTCCTAGTTTTCTGTGTGATCTTGAGCACATGTCTCAGCCTCTCTGAACCTTGCATTCCCAAAGGACCAGGTAAAAAAAAGAGGGCCCAGACTACCCCACCATAACCGTGGGGGCTCTTGAGATGTAGTGAGGTGGGCTTGGCATCATCTGTCTCCTTCCCACTAACAGCCTCCCCCAGCTGGCCTGCACAAACCAGGAGAGGAATCCGCTTGCTCTGAGACGATCATGGCAGTCTCTCTCCCCCGACATTCCCTGGTCTTGAGTGAGTGCTTGGCCCACTGAGAGTGATGACACTGTGAAGGGGCATATCTGGAAGGCACGGAGAGTGGCAGTGTGCTCCCAGCTGAGGACTCTGATCTCTAATGCGAGAGGTAGCCGCACAGACAGAAGGCTCCTTTGCTCCCCTCCCTCTCTTCCTACTTTGGACACTGTGGTGTGACGGTGTGGTGCTGGAGCGTGGCAGCCACCTTGTAACCAGGAGGTATCAGCTTGAGGATAAGTACCAACATGCTGAGGGTGCCAGAGTGGAGGGATTAAAAGAACCAGGGAGACTGAGGACGTTGTTAGGCTGCAGAGTCAACGCTAGGACAACCTCCGTCCGGATGTCTTGCTAAGTCAGCAATGGAAGCCCTTACAAGCTAAGCAACTGAGGCTTGGGTGTTCTGTTCTGTTACAGCCAAACACCTCCTGTCTTACTATCTCAGTTCCCACTCAACCTTCCAAAGCCAGATAAGCCAGTATCTCTTTCATACAGTCATTCGACAGAGGCTCGCTGCCCTCAACAAATATTTATTGGGTACCTGTAGGGTCCCTATTCCTTTTGGGGTGACAATCTAGTGGGAGGGAGACAAAAATAACGAAGACATTGATCACAAGCTGTGATCGGTTTTGTACATTCAACAGTGGGGTGCTGAAATAGAGAATGACCCCTTTGGGTACAGCAGTCAAGGCAGACCTCTCTGAGAAGGTGACTTTGACGCAGAGACCCGCACAGCGCCCAGCGCCCAGCGCAGGGCGGGGAGAAGCAGGAAAGAGTTAGGCAAAGGTCCCGAGGGAGAAGTGGCTTAGCACGTTCGAGAGACTGAAAGAAGCCCGTGTGCTAGACAGGGAGAGTGGGGAGAACATGAGGAAATGGTGACACCAGGGGAGGGAGACTGAGGCAGAGCCAGGCGTTCGGGCTCTCTTTTAAGGGACACCACCAAGCTGGTTTGAGCCAGGAAGCGGCACGGTCATTTCCGCATTAAGGAGACCCCTAGGGGCTGAGCACAGTGGCTCACGCCTGCAGTCCTAGCACTTTGGGAGGTTGAGGCCAGAGGATTGCCTGAGCCAACCCAGGGGTTGGAGACCAGCCTGGGCCACTTGGCGAGACCTCTAGAGATCGCTACAAGAAATGCAAAAATTAACTGGTATGGTTTCAGCTACTCGGGAGGCTGAGGCGGAAGGATCAGCAGGGCAAGGCTGCGGTGGCCATGGCCACGCCACTGCACTCCAACCTGGGCGACAGAGTGAGACTCTGACTCCAAAGAAAAAAGAGATGAAGAAGCTCCAGCCCCACCTCCACCCCTGGGAGGGAATGGGCTCCTGGAGTCCTCTCAACCCCGGGGCGCCCTCTACCCTCACCTCTGCTTTAACCCTCTGCATACTGGCTATGTCCCCTCCAGAGCAGGCCCCACCCAGGCAGGATCACACCTGACTCCCCTCCAAACTCAGCACCCAACACTCAGCACCCAGCACGGCCCCTCCTCCCCGGGGCACCCAGCAAACCCTTCCAGGTGCCGTGCTGGGTACCAGGGGCCCAACCTGACATCTGGCTTCAGGAAAGTGGCTGCCACACCCCTCTCAGGCCTGGCCTCACCTAGCAGGCAGGGGTGGGCCGGGGCCACCAGGGACCAGCACCAGGCCTGGGTTTGCTCAGGGTTTTATGACCGTGCCCATGTCCAGAAATGGACGAGCCAGGCGATTCCGTTCCCCCATTAATGTCACCGAGCGAGACTTCTTCCTGTCCCGACCGTCCCTGCCTCCTCCGCCGTCTCCTGCTTTGACGCAGTCAGGTTGGCCAGGGACAGGAGGGGCAGACGAGAAAGAGCCTCTTCCTCATCTCGGAAAGCAATATGGACACTCACTCCCGTCCCCGCTGGCCCCCTGCGCTTTGAAAGGAGTAGAGATGCCGCCACCACCCACGAGCTCGTGTGTGGCAGCCTCTGCCATCAGAGCACAGCGTGTCTGATGGCTTCAGGACACTGGGTGAATCAGCGCTTCGGCCCGAGAGAGAGATTTGGCTCAGCGTGTCTTGCTCCGGCCCCTCTGCAGCCTGGTCGCATCCTTCCTGCTGTGACATTTATTGGTCTGGACTGTGTGTTTCAAACACCACGTTTCAGCCTCTGGAACACCAAGAGCCCTTGGAGACCCACGCAGGCCTGGTCAACAACCCAGCGACACGAGTCACGCTCCAGACAGTCACCCTGGCTGAGCGGAGCCCACATCTCCACGGCGGAGGCTGGGGGGCACCTCTGAGAAGCTGAATCACTCCCTGCTGTGACCAGACCCCCTCCCCCACTGCAGGACCACTGGGCCGTGTTGGGGGAAGGGCCTGGGTTTCTGGCCAGGTTGTCCGGGCTAGAATCTCGCTGCCCACTCGGTGTGCCATCGCAGGTGTGTGCCTCAGTTTCCACATCACGGAGGTGATCCCAGAGCCTATCTTCAGGGGTCAGATGACTCTGGCTGAGGGCACGGCTCGGGAGGAGTGGGCTGCGGTGGTCTTTTGCCATTCACACTCCTCTAACCTGGGTGGGTGGGGCCCACACGGAATTGGAGTCTGGAGCCAGGTCTCCCACCGTCCAGAACTTCCATCGCTGTCATCGAGCTCCCTGAGGCTTCGGAGAGGACTTTTCGTCACCACCCCAGGAGAGCATTTTCAAGGCACTGAGCCACCCATTGCCATCAACAGAGACTCACACCCTCTCCCCAAGGGACACACAGAGATTAAATCACAGACAGACGTGTCCGCGTGTATGTACACAAGTCACAGAAACGCTGAGATACGACGATCGTGGCAGCACACGCACCAGAACACACGTGCACACACGCTATACACACATGCTGCACACGCACACCCTGCACCCCAGATCCAGGCCTTCTCCCAGGCCTGGCTGCCTCCTCCACTCTCTCTCCTTTCTCTCCTCCTGCTCCCTCCCCACACGCCTCTTTGTGGCTGTTTTCTCGAAGTCCCTGGCCTGCTGGTCACTGGAATGAGGGGTGATGTGGTGGCTGAAAGCCAAAGCCTCTTGCTTCCCGTCCCCAGTCTCTGTGTCTGGCTCACCCGGGGAGCCAGGGCAGCAGCGGCTCTGAGCTGAGGGCCGCCAACCTCGGAGGCCTTCTGCCTGCTCCCCACCCCCAGGGCGGCTGGGGGCTCTGGCTGAGGCCCAGAGAGTGAGAGCGCTGGGGGTCTGCGTGACCTCTGCCCTCGGGACAGCTCCGCCAGGCCTGCCCTTGGAGCCCCCAGGCTGTCTGAAAGAGTCCCACAGCACCAGGGCCCGAAGAACCCCTCCCAGCCACGAAATCCAGGGCCCTCCTTGTACAGAGGGGGAGATGGAAGCTCGGAGAGGGCAAGAGATCTGCCCAGGGGCACAGAGCAGACCTCAACTAGATGCTCCAGACTCCCAGGGCCGGCTCCTCCCTCAGCCTCAGCTGACCCCAGATATCACTGCCCCCTCTCCGCCCATGCTCCCGCCCAGGCCTCACAGAGGCTGTGACTCCCAAGGTGAAAGCCAGCCAGCTACTTCGTGAAGGTCTCCAGAGTCGGAAAACTTCCCAGAGGCTGTCCCTAGACTCCCAATAATGTATCTGCCCCTTCCTTCCTGTTTATTCAGCCCCTTGGCAAAGAGCCTCAGTAGGGAGAATTGATGAGAGAAGGTGGGGGAAGAGAAAGAGAGGTGGGGGTCAGGGAGATGGGGTGGGTTGATGAGAAGAGGGGGAGGGAAGGGGGAAAGGAGGGGCCAGGAGAGAAAGAGAGGAGACGCGCCACAGCCACAACTGCAGCCAGCAGCCAGCACAGGCTCTGGATGAGGGGCCCGGCTGACAAGGACCTACTTGTCCAAGGAAGACCCCCCCAGAGCATCCCTTCATTGGGTGGCTGGGTGCTCTATGGGATGCCGGGACTGGAGAGGGTCCCCACTGCCCAGGCCACTCCCAGGCAGACGGGCAGCTGGAGACGCTGCACCGAGGAACCGTGCACCTTCCCGGGGTCCAGGTGGATTCTTTCTTTGGGCCGGTGTCCTCTGCCCCCTCTGGGAGAGACACAGGGCACTGGCAGCGCTGTGTATACAGCAGGGGTTCTATAAGCTCTGATTGAACACCAGGCAGAACAAGCCAGGTCCCTGGGTTCTCGCCCAGTCTTCTGACTCAATGCAGGGCTTGAACAAGACGGCTCCCCACCCTGGGTCTGTTTCCTCCTCTGCCCAATGAGGGGACAAACTAGAGATGGCTAAGGTGCCCACTGGCTCTGATAGCCCAGGGTACGTGATTCTTTTTTTTATCTTCTTTTTTGAGTTGGGGTCTCACTCTGTCACCCAGGCTGGAGTGCAGTGGCATGGTCATGGCTCACAGTAGCCTCATCCTCCTGGACTCAAGCAATCTTCTTCCTCCTGCCTCAACCTCTCAAGTAGCTGAGGTTACAGGTGCATGCCACCATGCCCAGCTATTTTTTTTTGTAGAGACAAGGTCTCACTATGTTACCTAGGTTGGTTTTGAACTTCTGGCTTCAAGTGATCCTCACCTCAGCCACCTAAAGTGCTGGGATTACAGGCGTGAGCCACTGCATCCAGCCAGGTGTTTGTGATTCTAAAGGTCAGGGCTAGCTGTCATCTCAGTGCAAATGCCCTCCTCCTACCTGTGCCCAGTTCCAGGCTCGGGAAGTGCAGGACTTCCCAACATTTCACGTTCCGGTGGCCTCCTGGCTTCCTGGGTGCCTGATGTCCGAGAAGCACCTGCCTACACCTGGAATCCACTGCGTCTTCGGTGTCACTCTCCATCCATCCACAGGATGACTTCTGAGTCCGGCAGCCTTCCCTGAGGGTCTCAGGGAGAGAAAAAGGAGCAGACAGGCATCTCCGTGCTCAGACACCCTCTGACGTGGGTGAGAAATGACGTCACCTGAGATAGATGGGAGCCGGAGAGACGAAACCAGATTTCTGCACATTGACCGTCACTCATGGTGGGCACACAGGCTCAGCACCCCGTTCTCTCTACCTTTGGGTACGTTGGGTACCTTCTATAATAAAGCACTGACTAATAACACAAATTAAAGATGCTTCTTTCTGAGATACCTGTGGAATGCACAGGAAGAAGTTGAAGAAACGCCACGTGCTCACAGGAAGGTGCATGGCGATGCCGGCGAGGTCTGAAACACGGGAGGCCATACCGTGGAGCCACACAGTAAGGAAGGCCCGCGCCCTGCTCTTGCTGCCCTGTTAGAACTCACCAAGCTCTGCTCCTTGGACGCCTTCAAGGGTTTAGCACGTTCTCCAGGGCGCGAGCTGGCCCACTCCACACTGATGAATGCAGTCTGACCGAGGATCCTCGTCTTGGTGCTGTAGGTGTGGCTGCTCCTTTCCGTTAAGCATGTCCACAGGATTACTAACTTTTCATTTTGTTTTCTATTTGAGTTGGAGTCTCACTCCGTCACCCAGGCTGGAGTGCTGTGCCCCCCCCATCTTTACTGTGACGCTCACTCCCCTTTGAGACTGGGCCCTGGGCCCTCTCCAGGAAGACTTTCCTGACGCTTGTCCCTTGTCCAAGTGGCAGAGCTGGGACCAAAAGTGAGGCAGCCGGCCTCCAGAGCCCACCCTCACCCCTCTGCTCTGTTACCCCGGGCAGGGAGGAGAGTGCTGGCTGGAGACCCAGGGTCCTGGTTCCCAACCTCATGCTCCCTCACTCCCCCATGCCGAGGGGCAGAGGTGGCTGTGGTGGGATGGCAGCCAGGAGCCCTGGGGAGGGCTGGGTGACAGAATGAGACTCCAACTCAGGGGAAAAAAAAAAAAGAAGGTGGCAAGACGCATCGTGCACAGAAAATAAAAATCAGGCGCAAACCTGGAAGTCTGGGCTTCGCTGCAGCGTGAGCTTGGGCGTGTCACCTGACCTCTCTGGACCTCAGCTTTGTCTCTGTAGTGGATGTGGGTTGAGGAGAAGGGAGATGACCCACCCGCCCTTGCCCGGCTGCCTGGGAAACCACGCCTTGTGGTCTGCGGGGTTGTCCCGGGTCTCAGCGCATGTCACTTCCCAGACGTGTCCCTGGCCCCTGGGACTTGCCACGTGGGAATGCCAAGCCTAACCTTCTTCAGAGACGCTGCGTGCTCCAAGCTGCCTGCTGTTCCCCATCCTCACCACCCAACCCTGTCCTCCAGCCCAAGGCAAAGGTAAAAGCCTGGCAAAGCCCCCTCCCCCACCATCGCCCCATAGGTGGAGGCTGGCCCGAGCACTGAAGTCAGTGGCACACCTGCCATGGGCCAGGTTGGCAGCGGGTATGAACTCCTTCAACCCCCGCCATAACCCTATGGGGTCACTGTTCATGTTTCCATCTTACCAACGAGGAAACCGGGGTTCAGAGAGGTTCAGTCACTGGCTCAAGGACACGCCACCCATACCTGGCAGAGCCAGGACGCCAAGTCTCTGCAGAGTCAGCTGCTGGTTCTGTGCCATGATACTCCAGGGACCCCATCGCTCTGAGGTGAGGGTCAAGGAGGACATGCCGCCGAGAGGGTGGAGGCTGCAGCCAAAAGCTAGTGCCATGAGCACAGGCCTCACCTCTGGGAACATCATAGAAGTACTTTCTTCCTGCCTCCTCTGAAAACCACCCTCGTCACTGCCCATTCTTGGAGGAAACAGCCAAGCACCGGGCACCTACCACATGTCAACTCTGCGTGGGCACAGCCATGGTGACTGACACACAGTCCTGCCCTCCTGAGGCTTGCGGTGCAGGGCAGGAGACAGAGATGGTAGGTCAAGCATGCACGCTATAGCAGGGGGCCTGGTGACTGCAGGAGCCAATTCGAAAATCAGGGACAGCTTCCTGCGTGTGCCAGGGGCTTTCCCATGGGCTTGGACAAAGGAGGGCCCATGCCGCCTCCTTGGTCCCGAGGACAATGCCTGACAAAAG
Source organism: Carlito syrichta (assembly GCF_000164805.1). NCBI lineage: Eukaryota > Metazoa > Chordata > Mammalia > Primates > Tarsiidae > Carlito > Carlito syrichta. The sequence goes on from NW_007247219.1 coordinate 521,031, forward strand.
TGAACTCTTGGCCTGGGGCAATGGCTCATGCCTATAATCCCAGCGCTTTAGGAGGCTGAGGCAAGAGGATTGCTTGAAGCTAGGAGTTCAAGACCAGCCTGGGCAATAAAGCAGGACTTTGTCTCTAATAAAAAAAAAAAAAAAAAAAAAAGTGAACTCACAGAAAAGGGTAGCTGAAATGATTTACTTAATCGGAAGCCGCATGACAAAAGACCGATGCCTGTAAGAATAATGCCAGGCCCGTGCCAGGGGTGCACAGGGACTGGAGGGCACAGAGGGAGGGGGAGCCCTATCTTCAGAACCTGTGGGCACTCACCAGGAGGATGAAACTCACTGGGCCTGGGAGACCCCCAGGGGCAAAGCCAGGACGCATGGGAAGAGGCATCTTTGGCTCCAACTAAGCAAGAAAGGTTGGGAGCTGGCTCCTGGAGCTTGGTCTTCGTTACAGGGGTCTGAGTTTAGGGTGGTGATCGGCCTAGAAAAGGAAAGGCCAGGCGCAGTGGCTCACACCAGTCAGCCCAGCACTCTGGGAAACCGAGACAGGAGCATTGCTTGAGCCCAGGAGTTCGACACCGGCCTGGGCAACGTAGTGAGACCTCGTCTCTACAAAACACTTAAAAATTAGCTAGGCATGGTGGTGCATGCCTGTCGTGCCAGCTACTCGGAAGGCTGAGGTGGGAGGATTGCCTGAGCCCAGGAGGTTGAGGCTGCAGTAAGCCGTGAGTGTGCCACTGCACTTCAGCCTGGGCGTCAAAGTAAGACTCCAACTCAAACACACACAAAAAAGGATGCTGGGAAAATAAATAGACCAAAGGCCTTGGTGGGAAGTAGAATCAGCTGAATTGCAGGTCCTATCTGTGGCTGAGTCTGCGGTCTGTCCACCCAGCAGCCAACTCACTTCGTCCCTGCTGACAGAACCCAATCAGGGTGCAACACCATGGTGCCCCATGCAGGGGTTGAGAAATGCCAGGCTCGGTGGCTCAGCCTGTAATCCCGCGCCTTTGGGAGGCTGAGGTGAGTGGATTGCCTGAGCCCGCGGGTTCGAGACCCGGAA
>NW_007247219.1:522229-526620 GCF_000164805.1 Carlito syrichta
CCCCAAAAAAAAAAAAAAAAAAAAGAAACATTTGCTCTAAGCCATTCACAAGTGCTTTTTTTTGCCAAATCCCTTCCCAGCCTGCTCTGCGGGAACAGCAGTTGTATGACCCAGTTCCGGCTAGTCTGTGTCTGCTGAGCAACTTCTAGAAAGATCCTATGTTCTCCACACACAGGGGAGGCTCCACCTACCCATTGCCGGGCTGGCCCTTTCATCCTTCCTTACTGGGATGAGGGTGAGAGGATGCGATGCTTGGCAGCCATCCTGGGGCCAAGAGACAACAAAGCACAAACCAAACAGCAAGCACTTGGGATGGCAAATGGCGCAGTTTGGGATAGCAAAGCTTAGCAGTGTCAAGATACGCCATCTTTTGACATGTTGACCCCTTTACAATCAAGAAGATGTAGCTTGCAATAATCACGAGGTGTCAGAGTGGACTTGGCTCTTCTCGTTTGAATCCATGGAGGCACGGCATATCTTGGAGATTTGTCCAAAACCATCACATAAATAATAGACCATGGCTGGGCTCGGTGGTTCAGCCTGTAATCCCAGTGCTTTGGGAGGCTGAGGTGAGTGGATTGCCTGAGCCCGCGGGTGCGAGACCTGCCTGGACAACTTGGCAAGACCTCATCTCTACAATAAATCCAAAATTAGCCAGGCATGGTAGCGTGCGCCTGTAGTTCCAGCTACTTGGAAGGCTGAGGCGGAAGGATCGCCAGAGCCCAGCAGGTCGAGGCTGCGGTGGCCGGGAGCGGCCACTGCACTCCAGTCTGGGTGACAGAGTGAGACTCCAACTCAAAAAATAATAATAATAATAATAATAGACCATGGAACCGAGATCCCAACCCAGGTCTTTTCCATCCCAGCTTGGAAGACACAGTCCGAGAGCAGGAAGGAGGGGGCACAGAACGACCCAGTCCCCCCACTGTGTGCCCAGGCCCTTTGCACGGCCTCCCCCAACCCTCCCTCAGCCTGGACTCGCCCAGAGTCACCCGCCCAGCGGGCGGCAGGAACAGCATCTAACCTTAGATTCTGCTGACGCTGAAGCTGAGGCTTCTGGTCTGTTTCTCAGTCCTCGGGCCTATGTCCCCTTCCACCTTCCAGGCCCATGGCCGAGGGTCCAGGCTCAGGAGCCATTGCCTCCTTTCCGGGCACCAGGCTCCACGTGGTTTGCGGCCAACTTGCCCCTTCCACCCTGCCTCGCCCAAAGGAGCACATCCTTCACCCAGGGCCATGATGAACTGCCATGTGCCCACCAGAGGGGACTGCCATGGTCACTAGGGACTGACTCCTGGCTACGCACTGCCCTCCCCAGCCTCTCCACTGAAAGGCAGGTGCGTGGGAGGGGAGGCTCACAGGTGACCTCACTCTGAAGCACGAGCAGGCGTCTTGCCAGGCTCCTCGGGCAGGAGGGGCCGTGGGGGACACGTTCGAGGAGAGGCCCCCAGGTCAGCCTCGCCGGCTCCTCCAGCTGGCCAGTGGCAGGCAGAGGCCCCACCCTCCACGCCACCACCTTCGCACTGACCTCTCCACTCTGTCCCTCACCGCTGCCGCCCATGCCATGGCCAGACGCCTCTGCCGGCCTGGCGACCCTGAGCCCCTCGCCCTGATGTCATCCGAAAGTGGAGGCAGCAGATGGCAGGAGTTGAGCGTGGGAGCCTCGGGTTCAGGGCTGTCTGGGCTCAACGGTCTCTGCCACCCATGGAGAGGTGGACTTGGTGGGTTATTTATTCTCCCTCAACCTCGGTTTCTTTATCTGTAAAAGGTGGGCAACAGCACCTTACCATACAGACTTCTGGCGAGTAAGCAAATAAGATGAAAAATCTAAATTACGTAGCACCGAGCAGGAGCAGCAAACTCCATAAATATCACTATTATTCCGAGCGTTGGAATTGTCTGGCAATGGTGTCTGTAGGAACATAAGACTCAGGGAGAACACAAATCGCCAGGGATGATACAGCCGGTTGGTGGCGGAGCTGGAACCACAACCTGAGTTTCTTCACATTTGATCAGGAGAACAATAAAGGGTGTGGTGGCTCACGCCTGTAATCCCAGCACTTTGGGAGGTCAGGGTGAGAGAATTGCCTGAGCTCAGGGTTTTGAGACCAGCCAGGGCAACTTGGCAAGACCTCATGTCTACAACAACGCAAAAAATTAGCTGGGCGTGGTGGCGCACACCTGTAGTTCCAGCTACTTGGAAGGCTGAGGAGGAAGGATCACCTGAGCCCAGCAGGTCGAGGCTGCCGTGGCCGTCAGGGTGCCACTGCACTCCAGCCTGGGCGACAAGAGCGAGACTTCGACTCAAAATTAAATAAATAAATACTGTAAAAAAAAAAAACACCGATGGCAGCTAACACCTACCATGCACCAGACACTCTTGTACATATTTTAAGTGTATTTCCTTCCTCGTTTAATTCTCTCAACTCTCTGAAACAGATATGACGATGAGAAACCAAGACACGTTAAATAGTCTCCCCAAAGCCGCAGGGCCTCCGTGGCAAGGTCAGGACTTGAAGCCAGGGAGTCTGGCACTTGAACCCAGCACGTGCTTGCCCCATGTGGGGCCAATTCCCCAGCGCATTTCCCTGGGATCCTGGCTGCAGAGGCTCCAGCGGCAGTGCTCAGGCCCCTGGCAGGGCTCTTCAAAGCACACCGTGATGGGAGCCGCCTTGTCATCTGCCTCTCTCACACACAGACAAACGGAGTTCACTGGGCGCATTCCAGGGCCCCTGAGCGGGGCAGGACACTGGATTCCTGAGCCCAGCACAGCTGCCCAGCCCTGCAGGGCTGTCCCCGGCTCTACAGAGTTTCCTCCAGAGGCCTGAAGGCCATGAGCAAAGAGGCAGCAAGACCAGGGCCAGGAACGAAACACAGAGGCCGGCTCATTCGGCAGCCGCCGTGGAGACAGCAGGCCCCGGTGTCTCCAGGCAGCAGAGAGGTGGCTGTCAAGCACAGGGCTAGTCTCCAGCCCAAGGTCAGAGCTGCCCGGCCGGGGAGCTCTGCCTCTTGCTCCCAGTACGGCCTGTCCTGGACCTGCAGGCTCCTCCTCTCCAGCTCTCAGCCGAGGACAAGGAGACGGCAGATGGGACAGCCCAGAACACAGCCCTGAGACACAGGCCGACCGTCCTCCCTCTGCCAGAGCAGGGAGGTCCACGTCTTAAGGTGGGCATCCAGGGGCTTAGGGGCTGAGATGGGAAAATCGGGGGGATGGAACTGTGCCATGTCTTGATTGTGGCAGTGGTTGCACGACTGTTTGCCAAAACTCATAAAACTGCACACTAAAGAGAGGCAAACACACCTCAAAAACCCTGGTTAAATGTCCTATTTATAAACACGAATAAATAAACATAAGACTTTAAGAGAAGGAGAAAGACCGAACTCATAGGCGAGGTCGGAAGAGCCCCGGCTGCCTTGGCACCCGCAGCCCAGAAGGTTCAATGCCAGCCCTGGGTTCCCAGCCACAGCCCTGCAGTGCCGCTCAGGCTGGACTGCGAGGAGGCCGCCTACACCCACGGGAGAAGGCCTGTCCACTCCCTCAGCCGCCTCACCCAACCCAGCCGCGCATTCAAGCATACCCAGAACCCAGACCTCATCCTGGAAACAGGCACCCCTCACAGCTGCCGGGGTCCCTGCACCTCACGGAGCCTCTTCCTTGTGTGAGGTCTGGGCTGGGTTTATTCTCACACAGGTGAGAATTCTCACACTGCAGAGCAGAGGCTGAGCAACCGGCCTCTAATGAGTGAATAATAAACAAGGCACAGACCACGCCTGGTACAGGGCAAATCCTCATTATTGCACAGGGAGGGAGCCAACGACACAATACTTATGCAGCCAGGATCCAAATGATGTTCACGCAACTGCCAGGTCCCAGCAATAGAGTCTCGCCCACACAGAGTGGGTGACCGCACCCGTCTCGTCAGCTGGTCCCCATCCACAGGGCAGGGCCTCATGGCTAGGCCCTGGGTCTCGCCTCCTGCAATGACCATCAAGCAACCCCCTTGGAGCCCCTCCTTGGCCCTCTGTCTGTCCCTCCATTTCTTCTGCTGCGGGAAGTGATGGGGGAGAAGAGGATGGGGGAGATTTCAGGCCCCCAGTGGGAGAGAGGAAAGGGGAGACCACACAGGGGTGGTCCCAGGGTGGACGCCCCTGAAGTCGACCAGACTGGCTGTTCTACCACTTGTCTTTTGTGCAAGTCAATCTGTCTTCTTAACCTGGAGCCATGTTACGAAAGGCTACCTCCGCTCGAGCACGGCGCTGACCTGCAGTGTTTTGTCTAATGCGGTTATTTAATGGTTTCTTCCAGATGAATGAGAAGTGGAGGCGTGTTTCTCTCATTTATGGCTGCAGACACAGGGCCTGGCCCACTGCAAGTAAGGATGGATGCATGGTTG
>NW_007247219.1:526640-533659 GCF_000164805.1 Carlito syrichta
TGATGGGTAAATGGATGGATGGATAAGTGGATGAATGGGTGGATGGATGGGTGGATGGGCGGGTAGGTGGGTGGATTGCTGTGTGGATGAGTGGATGGGTAAATGCATGGATGGATAAGTGGATGAATGAATGGACGGGTGGATGCATGGATAGACGGATGGAGGAGTAAATGAATGGGTGGATGGATGGATGGGTGGATGGACGGGGAGATGGGTGAATGAATGGATGGACAGGTGCGTGAATGAGTATGTGGATGTATGCGTGAGTGGATGGATGGGGATGGAATGGGTGAGTGGACGGATGGACGGATGGACAGGATAAACAATGCCCGAAAACAGCCGGGACTGGGGGCTCGGGAAGACCTCTTATCTTCCCTCCATCTGCTGCTTGGGACTGAGGACCTGCGGCCTCTCCTCCACAGGTCCTGTCGGGTGCTTGGGTCCCCGTGTTCAGCAACCCCGTCCCTGAACCCCCAGGCAGAGCCAGGGCAGCAGACCAAAGAGCTGGATTTAACAGAGGATAGGAGGAACTGGGGTGGGGGCAGGGCAGCCCAGAATGAAGCTCTGGGAAAACAGAGAAAGCGTTTGGTGAGGGAGGAGGGAAGGAGGGTGAGGAGGCAAAACAGAAGCTGGAAGCAGAAGGAGGGACTTGATCAAAGGAGAGGCAGATTGGGCAATCACCCACCCCACGTCCCTCTCAGCACTCTAATGAGCCTGCATGTGGCTAAGAGCCTGCTTGGCAGACTTTCAAAGCCCTTCCCTCTCCATTAGCGCATCTCAGCCTCACAGTATCTTTGGGGGTCGGCTTTATTATTATCCCTCCATCAGCAGGGCCCCACACAAGGAAGACGTCAGTCGCGGCTTCCCGGGGCCCTGATCCTGCTCCCGCTCTGGGATGGGGGACCCGGCCCCTCGAATCTCACCTCCCGCATTGTGAAACAGAGGTGACAGTGATGCCTTCCAGGAGGGATGGCCGGGGAAGGAAACAAGGGCGTGTGCGAGAGGGTCTGGTAGCCGGATAGAGCAGCCTGTGGCACTCCCGCCCTTCCTCTTCTCCTTGGATTGAGTATGCGACACCCTCGGAGTTTGGGTGCAGGCAGACTGGCGGGCCCGCACATTGGGATTGACCGGAGACTTCCCTGAGGACCAGGGCCTGGCCTCCCCAGAGACTCTGGTTCCTCTGGTTCGAGGGGAGGTGGGACAGCTGAGGACCAGGACTTGTTTCAGCACCCCGGGAAAGCCTAGTGTGCAGATGGAGTTGAGAAGTATATACTGGTCTGAGTATATACTCGTGGGTCAGACAGACTCTACCAGGAGACCCAAGGAGCTGGTTGTAGTGGACAGTGTCTCTGGGGAGGGCAGCCAGGCGGCCGGGGCCTGAGGGGCAGGATGGGAAAAAGGATGTTGCTCTGAATACCCTCGGGCCTTGTGAATTGTGCTACACAGGCACGTATCCTCTACCCAGAGAGTAAATTTAAAAGCTTCTCATCATAAGCAAATGGAGCTAAATCTGCTCCCGGGACTGGTGGGAAGTCTTTGACACTGGCGCGTTCACTTCCTTCCTCTCCCCATGGGTCTCACGAGAGCCCCTGGGTTACCTGGTCTCTGGGAAGCATAGGTGACGCTGGCCTCAGCTACCACACCGCTGTAGTGGGCCACATGGTGGCCTCCGAAAACCCATATTTTAAGCCCTAACCCAGTACCTGGAATGTGACTGTGTCCGCAGACAGGGTCTTCAAAGGGCTAATTCGGGCCAAATGAGGTCATAGGGGTGGGCCCTGATCCGGCATGACTGAGTCCTCATCAGAAGAGATTAGGACAGAGACACACGCCGGAGGAAGGCCAGGTGGGAACACAGGAGGAAGACGGTGTCTGCAAGAGCACGAGGTGCCTCAGAAGATGCCAGCCTCGCCAGCACTGCCATCTCGGCCCTTGGTGCTCCAGAACTGCGAGGCAGTGGCTTCTGTTGTCTAGGCCACCACGCCCTCAGGACTTCAGACGACGGCTCTCAGGGTACCTGCCCTGTGTTGCAACTTCTCTTTTTCGGCCCTTCAAAGCGCAAGGCCTGCTAACCCTCTTCCTTCTTTCCCAAGGGGTTAGCCGCCATGCAAGGATGGTTCTCCGTCTCCTCCGTTATCCCTCCTTTCTCCCTCCTTCTTTCCTCCCTCTCTCCTCCCCTCCCTCCTTCCTTCCTTCCTCCCTTGTTTCCTAACTTCCTGTGGGCTCGGGACTCTTGCAGTCGCAACCACCTAACAGAACCTCCTTTTAAACAAGTTTTACAGGATCTGTTGACTCACAGAACCGAAAAGTTCAGGCATGGTCTGAAGAGTGGGCTTCAGGCCTGGCAGATTCAAACGTCTCGAATGACGTCACCAGAACTGCATTTCTCTCTCCATCTTGGGAAGAGATCGTCTCCATCCAGCAGGCTGAGGCTCACTAGCAGGCAAACGAGTGGCCCTGAGACGTTCCCGTGGGACTCCAGTGGGACTGGCAGGAGCCCTGTGCCCGTTCCTGAGCTGTGGCTGAGGGCATGGGACAGGCTGACTGGCCAGGCCTGAGTCACAAGCCTGCCCCTGGCATGGGAAGCGGGGCCGGGAGGGTGGGAGGATTTTGGCCCCATGTGCAAAACCTGGGAACGTGTTCCCACAGGAAAGAGTATTCTGTTGCCAAAGGGAGAGGGACAGTGGAAAAGGCAACCAGTGCCCCTCACTGCCCCTCCCTCCCACACACCTGCGGTCTGCACTGTACTCCTGGCTGAGACTCCTCCCCCTGCCCTTCGAAGCTGCCTCAGTGTCCCCACAGAAGACAGCCCCGACCTGGAGAGACGTCTGGAGAGATTCTGAAGGGTGTGGGCAGGCTTCTGTGGGTTCTGTGGAACTCCAGGGCTTCTCCCTCTCTCCACAAGTGTGACGGGCAGCCACTGCTGTAATGGGGCTGTGTAACAAACACCCCCAGCTCCTAACACTGACAATAACTGATATTTCTCTTTCAGGGATCCCTCTTCAGGTTGGGGGTGGGGTGGGCTCGAATTCTGGCTGCAGGGGTGCCATGTCTGCTCCTGGTGTCTCTCACCCTCCTCAGAGCAGCATTTTCCAGGGGCATGCTTTCTTGTGGCGAGCACGAGAGGCCGGGCACCACCGCCCGGGCACATCTGGGCCTTGGCTCCTGCCGGGTCTGCTCACAGGCTCATGGCTGAGCCTTGAATCAGAAGGGTGGGAACAAGCCCTTCCCTGGGAGGAGAGGGAAGAAAATAGCTGCTGAACGACCGGGGTGTGGGGGGTGGGATATGCAAATCCCACTGGAGGGTGCCTTAGAACAGCAGGGAGCCCCGTGGGCAGAGAGTTGGGGCAGAGCCTGGGACAGAAACTCACACCTAGCAGACCAGGTCACACAAAACTCTGCCCATTTCTGCTGCCCACCATCTGTGCCAACAAAGGCACCTGCCTTAACCTCCCTGGGCCTATTTTCTCATCCAGAAAATGAAGACTAGGCCAGGCGCAGTGGCTCACGCCTGTCATCCCAGCACTTTGGGAGGCCAAGGTGGGATGATTGCTTGAGTCCAGGAGTTGGAGACGAGTGTGGGCAACACGGTGAGCCCTCATCCCTACAAAAAAGAGAAAAATTAGCCAGGTGTGGTGGCACGTGCCTGTAGTCTCTGCTACTCAGGAGGCTGAGGCAGAAGAATTGTCTGAGCCCAGGAGGTCGAGGCTGCAGTGAGCCACGATCGTGCCACTGCACTCCAGCCCGGGGCCACAGAGTGAGACTCCAACTCAAAGAAAATGAGGAATAATTATACCCAGCGACGCTGTGAGGACTAAATGAGAGGAATCTAGGACAGGGGCCTTGGCTCACGCCTGTATTTCCAGCACTGTGGGAGGCCAAGGCAGAAGGAGTGCTTGAGTCCAGGAGTTTGAGACTCGCACGGGTGTGTATAGATTCCCTCGCTTAACCTTCCTCTGAGCCTCAGTTTTCCCGTCTGTGAACCAGAAGTCACAACGGCTCATCACAGGCTGGGGCAGGGAGTTGCGGAAACTCTGTGCAAACCATGGAAATGTTAAAGACACCTGAAGCAGAGCCCTGGCACCAGCCTTCCCTCCAGGGGGGCGCCCGCAGGCTCCCAGCCTCCAAAGTTGGTTCTCGCCATGGGTGGCCAGAGTCCAGAGGACGGAAGCTGAGCTGGCCCATGCTGGGGAGCCTGAGTGCTGCCGGGGGACCTCTGGGCTCCCTGCCTTCTTTCTCTCTGGATGCTCGACCCTCAGGGACTCCTGCCTCCTCCCTGACCTGACCTCAGGCTCCAGACAGAGAGCCACTGGGACTTGGGGGTGGTGCAGACCCTGGTGCTGGCTGCCTCTGGCCCTCCCTGGCTGTGAGACTCTGCTGGGGCTCCCTTTCCTCGATGGAGGAAGGATGCGTCTGCAGGAGGCGGGAGAGACGCCAAGGGCCCCTCCCTCTAGGAAGCCCGGTGCTCCCCAGAAGTTGCGCCTCCAATTCCGTCTTCCGCACCCCGGGGGGCGACAGTTGAAGGGATGCCAGTGAGACCTGCTGAGAGGATGAGCCCGGAAGCCCTTGGGAAACTGCAGCTCATGTGCAAACGGCTCCTAAACTCCCCCAGGCAGGGGCAGTCAGGCTGCACTCGCTCTCCCCCTCCCGGGGGCTGGAGAAGGCGACGGTGACAAGCACCTGTCAGGGCCCTGGATTGCTGTAGGATCATCCCTGCATCTTCCATGACCTGCCCCCGCCGGCTCCCTGCACCTCGCCCCAGCGCCCACCCACGCTCGGTGACACGCGGGGCGGAGGGAACAGAGTGGAGATGTCAACGTGCCTGACACACCCGGGGCCACGTGAGCAGGGGCAGCTACTCAGGCCAGGCTCTGCGGGCTCCTGCCCAGAAGGGACTCTCGGGCTTGCTGCCTCGGTTTCCAAAAGGAAACAGGCTCAGATGAGTTAAGCTCAGAGCGCCCCACGCACACAGCTAGGAGGCAGAACCGGGCTTCCCGCCTAGGTCAGCCAACAATACTTTTCTCATCATAGTGGGAGGCCTCAAGTCTCCTCCGTGTGTCCCCTCCCTCCAGCCTCTCTGCCTCTCCCTGATCCCAGTCCCCTAATCTGCATGGCTCTCCGACTCCGGCCTCCCTCCACTTAGCTCCACCCTTGAGCCATCCACAGGTGCTTTATCTGCAGCAAGCTTGTATTGTGTTTCTGTCCCAACCTTGCTCAAGAACCTGCTGTGGCTCCCCATTTACTTTTTTTTTTTCTTTGAGTCGGCGTCTCACAGGTTCGTCTCAACCTGCTGGGCTCAGGCGATCCTTCCACCTCAGCTTTCAAAGTAGCTGGAATCAAGGCGTGCCATCACGGCTAATTTTTCTTTATTGTAGAGATGTGTTCTCGTCAAGTTACCCAGGCTGGTCTCGAACCTCTGGACTCAGGCAATCCTCTTGCCTCTGCCTCCCAAAGTGCTAGGATTACAGGCGTGAGCTACTGCACCCAGCGGTGCCTCATGACTTCTAAGAATCAAATCCAAAATCCCCAGCCGGGCACAAAGGACCTCCCAAGCACCTGGTTCCACTTCGCTTACACAGTCTCATCTTCCCTGCTTTGCTCACAGACCCTCCGCTTCAGAGGGACTGATCTGTCAGCCCCTCATCTGAGAAGCCGCCCCCGCGGCACACGCCCACAGTCATTTCTTACCCCTCTTATCCCCATCGAGAGTGGGTAGGATACTGGCTCCCCAAGAAGTTCACATCCTCATCCCTGGAGTCTGAGGCTATGGTAAGTTACACACAAAGGGAATGAAGGCTGCAGATGAAATTAAGGTTGCTGCTGGGCTCGGTGGCACAGCCTGTAATCCCGCACTTTGGGAGGCCGAGGTGAGTGGACTGCCTGAGCCCGCAGGTTCGAGACCCGCTTGGGCAACTTGGCAAGACCTCATCGCTACAATAAATAAAAAAATAGTCGGGTGTGGTAGCGCGTGCCTATAGTTCCAGCTACTTCGAAGGCTGAGGCGGAAGGATCGCCGGAGCCCAGCGGGTCGAGGCTGCGGTGGCCAGGAGTGGCCCCGGCATTCCAGTCTGGGTGACAGAGTGAGACTCCAACTCAAAAAAAAAAAAAGAAATTAAGGTTACTGATCCACTGACTTTAAAACAGGGAGAGTATCTTGAATTATCCAGGTAGGTCCAATGCAATCACAAAGTCTCCTAAAAAGTGGATGAGGGAGGCCAGCCACAGTGGCTCAAGTTTGTAATGCCAGCACTTTGGGAGGTCAAGACAGGAGGATCGCTTGAGGCCGGGAGTTCAAGACCAGCCTAGACAACATAGCAACATCCCATCTCTATCAATAAATTGGGGAAAAAACGGGAGAGGGAGACAGAAGAAGTCAGAGATGTGACATGAGAAGGACTTGGCCAGCCACGGCTGGCCCCGAGGATGGTGGCCACGGTCAGGGAATGCAGGCAGCTGGACAGATAGGGAGGCTGGTTCTCCTGAGAGTCCCAGAGGACCGCAGCCCTGTGGCACCTTGATTTCAGCCCAGCCTGTCCGGGTGAGATTTCTGATCTACAGACTTGTAAAATAATCCATTTGTATTGTTTAACCACTAAGTGGTAACTCGTTATAGCAGCAATAGGAAACTAAGACACCCCCACAGAGAAAACCACACCAGAGGCCAGAATAACCGGGTGCCTGAGATCTTTGATGAACCCCTCAGCCTTTCTTAGCCTTAATTTCCTTAATTAAACATGGGAGGCTCAGTCTGTAATCCTAGCACTTTGAGAGGCCGAGGCAAGTGAATTGCCTGAGCCCGCGTGTTTGAGACCCACCCGGGCAACTTGGCAAGACCTTGTGTCTACAATAAATCAAAAATAAGCCGGGCGTGGTAGTGCGCACCTGTAGTTCTGACAACTTGGAAGGCTGAGGTGGAGGGATCGGCAGAGCCCAGCAGGCTGAGGCTGTGGTGGCTGGGAGCGTGCCACTGCACTCCAGTCTGGGCGACGGAGTGAGACTTAAAAAAAAAAAAAAAAAAA
>NW_007247219.1:533679-540354 GCF_000164805.1 Carlito syrichta
AAAAAAAAACATGAGAGAGTGACACAGCCTCACAGCTCGGCAGGAGGCCAGTGATGTTGCCTGCTGTAGCATACACCCTGTGGTTCTCGTCACTGTGGGCGGGGGGTGTCATCATTTTGTTTAAGACAGATGTTAGTGCCTTCCCAGGTTTTCTCTTCTCCAGATTAAAAATCCCACCCCCTAGCTGGGCATGGTGGCCCACGCCTGTACTCCCAGCTACTCAGGAGGCTGAGGCAGGAGGATCGTCCGAGCCCAGGAGGTGGAGGCTGCGGGGAGCCATGATCGTGCCACTGCACTCCAGCCTGGGCCACAGAGTGAGACCTTGAGTCAAAAAAGAGAAAAACTCCCACCTCCCACCCGCTGCTATCCCTTGCATCTCTAATCGTTTCAGGGAAGAGCCTTGTCTTGATAAGCAGGTGGTAAGCACCCCAGGGCTAGGACGGTCTTCAGGATGGTCTTAAAATAATCGCTCTTACTACTGGGGATGCTAACGGTTACGATTATTCCAGTACTTCTCAACCAGGGTCAATTTTGTCTCCAAGGGACACCTGTCAATGTCTAGAGCCACTCTGGGTTGTCACGACAGAGGGATGCTCCTGGCATCTGGTGGGCAGATGCCAGGGATGCTGCCCAGCACCCAGCAGAGCACAGGATAGCTTCCCCCACCCTCACTCCCCTGCAGCGGAGAGCTAGCCAGGCCCACATTTCGACAGTGCTGACACTACGAAACCAGGGGTTATGCAGATGTTCACCGCGTGCTAGGCCAGTCTGCACCCAAGAGCTCTAAACCTTGCGACAACTCTGCAAGGTAGCATTATCACGCAGATGAGAACAACTGAGGCTCAGAGAGGTCAAGAAGCGTGTCTAAGATCACACAGTTAGAAAGAGGCTGGGCGGGGATTCCCTCTCGGGGTGCCACCGTCAGCTCTCAAAGCCAGGGAGGGCCCTCCTGGCGGTGTCCACCTTCTGCAAATGATGGGGCATGGCAGCCGGGCTTGGCCTCATGGGAACCTTGCTGATGAAGGACTTGGCCAGGCTTGTGCAGCCCGGCGCGGCTCCAGAAAGTTCCTTCCACTCTGCCACCCAGACCCTGCTGCCGGCCAAGGACAAGAGAGGAGACCTGGAAGGGAGATGCCAGGAGACGCTTTGTCTTCAGTGACATCTGTTTGTTGCAGGGAGGGCGAGGACATTGCCCAGGACACCCTTGCAGTGTAAATATTTGCCCACCAAGAGCCCCAGGGGAGGCCCTGAAGAACTTGCCGGCAGGGCAGAGAGGGGGTAGGGGCAGCTGGGAAGGTAGGGCCGGAGTGTAGGGGAGGAGACGGGAAGAGGAGTCCTCCTCCTGGCATGGGCCTCGCTCTGCCTCAGAGTCCTGGCGGGAAGGCGGGCCACTCGCCCACCTGACAGACGGGGAAACCGAGGCCCAGAGGCGGGTGTCACACAGCTGGGCGCCCAGGGGCCCTGGCCCTCTGATGCCCCCAGGCTGCCTTCCAGGGCTGGGCTGGGGCAGGGCTGAGGAGGGAAGAATTAGAGGGCAGTAATGGCAGCGCAAGGTGAGGGCCGGTCGTCCAGAGTCCGGACACCCCATCCTAAGTGTCCCTGTCTCCCTGGGCCCATCCCAGGCTCTGCCCCTCTCTCTCTCTGGATTCTTTCACTTTCTCTTTTGTCTCTGTCTCTGTCCCCCTCTGTCCCTTTCTCTTTGTCTCTGTTTCTCTGTCTCTGTCTCTCTGATTCTCTCACTCTGTATTCTCTCCTCCTCCTTGTCTTGTGTCTCCATCTCTGTCTGTCTCTGATGCTTTTTCCCCGTGTCTGTGTCTCTGTCTCCATGCCTCTGCCTCTGTCTCCCTCTGTCTCTTTGTCTCTCTCTCTCTCTCTGATTCTCTCACTCTGTCATTCTCTCCCGTCTTTCGTCTCCACCTCTGTCCCTGTCCGTTTCTGTCTCTGTCGGTCTCTGCTGTTCTTGCCCCCTCCCCTGTTGACTGTCTGTCTCTGTCCTCTGTCTCCCTGCTGTCCTGCCTGAAGGGACAGCCCCAAGACATAGCAGAGATGACAGGGCTGCGGCTGGACCCAGGGAGACTGTGTGTCTGCAGAGAAGGCGGACCCATGCCGTGACTGGGGATGCTGGGACTGGCTGAGGTCTTCAGGGAACAGAGGGTGGGGGCAGCGGACAGGAAGCCGCCAGGGAAAGCGCCCTCCCTGGGGCAGCATGCCTGGATGGGGCCTCAGCCCACAGCCTCCCGCAGCAGTCGCCCATCTCCCAGCCTCAGTTTCCTCATCTGCACAGTGTGGACAGCACCACTTCCCACTCAGGGCGGGCACTGCCGGCGCGGGTGCACAGGAGTTGACATCAGACCCGTGCTGCCAGGCAGCCTCCAGGGTACATGCATATTTGTTCGATGAGAACAAATTCTTCTAGTGGCAGAGCAAAATGAACAGCCTTCTACCTGCACAGCACCTGACCACTCTGGCCTGGCAGCCCCAGGAGGGACACACACACACACTCACACACATACACACACACACACACACACACACACACACGAGCTCTCCGTAACTGGGAGGGCCAGGAAGAGCCGGACTCCTCTCCCAAATGCCTCCTTCCACATCACGTGGAAAGGACGGTGGTCCTGGAAGCCCTGCCCGCAACCAGAGGCGAGTGTGACCCTCAGTGTCACTTTACCACAGAAGAACCCGAGATGCCGCCACCCCCCCTTTTCATTCAACACAAATTCGCTGGGCACTGTCCCCTGCTCCGGGCAAGAAAGAGCAAATGTGGGGACAGAGTCTCCATCATGTGGAGCCCACATCCTACTCTGGGCGGACAGTAAAGCACAAGACAGTTGCAGAGGGCCACACCAGCTTCAAGGACAGCAGAAAAGAGAGGTGTGATCGAGGCCGACGTGGGGTGGGGAGGATGCTTTGGAGAGAGAGGGAGAGCGCAGCCTGGGCAGCATAGCAAGATCCCATCCTTACAAAGAAATGAGAAACTAGCTGGGCATGGTGGCTCTAGCCTGTAGTTCCAGCTACTCAGGAGGCTGAGGTGGGAGGATCGTTTGACCTCAGGAGGTCTAGGCTGCAGACAGCTGTGTTCACATGGTCCTCCAGCCTGGACAACAGAGCAGGGGTTGGGGTTAGGATGAGGGGGAAAGCAGAGTCAGGCATGGGGACCACGGTGGAGCCAAGGCCCCCAGTGAGTAAAGGCAGGCATGAGTTTAACCCCACTCTGAATGCAGGCTCAGCTCACTCGTTTTCTCTCAGGGTCTGGGTTTCACACAGTTTAGAGGAGCAGGGGAGGGAAGGAAGGGGCAGAGGAGGGAGCTGAGATAGAGGGGGGGTGGTCTGAGATAGCCCGGGGCTGAGATAGCCGGGGGCAGGTGAGGGCCCCATCAGTCTGAGCCAGCCCCACCCATGGCCTGCAGGATCAGGCTTGCTGAAAGGGATCCTGTCCCTCAGGGTCTCAGCCAGTCCCTCAGAAGCCAGATTAAGTGGCCTAGTCTATGTAGGATCGGATGGCGGCTTCTCTTCTTACCGTGGGCTGGGATCCTCCTCCTCCCCTGCTTCTCCCTAGAGAGAGAGGTTTGCTCTTTTAACCCACTCACAACTGTCGCTGACCAAGCCGGCCTGGGAGCTACTTGCATCCTAAACCGAGAGCCCTCATCCGCTTCTGGGGGAGACAAAGGACAGACTAGTTAACCGGGAGGGGGCGAAGGGAGGCGGTATCCAAGGGGAAACCCAGCCCCGGCTCCAGCATGGAGATAAACAAGCGCACAAAAGCCCACTCTGACCCAGAGATGCCGAGACCCGCAAGGGGCCTGTCATGAACCAGAGAAGGCTGGACATGGCACACCAATAGTTGCCTGGAACCATCGGCCACTGGAGCCACTGGGGCCACGCATGCTCACGGTTTGCATCGGCGAACTGCCTGGCGAGGGGGCCGGGTTGATGCGTCTGGTCAAGGATCATCCCCCCACACTGAGACCCACAAAGTTTGACTTAAATGTTCCCATTGCCCCGGCAACCGTCTCCGCGGGTGCTCTCTGTCATTCTTCACCGAAAAACCCTGCTAGGAACTTTTTGCTTCCATTGGAAACTTACGGTTGCCAAGGCAACCCCCTCAGAGCACCCTGAGGATGCAGGTGGGCTGCAGATGATGGGGGTGTGTCGATTGTTGGCCTGAGATGGCTGCCAGGTGGGGAGAGGAGGGACCCCTAGTGACGGCGGGTAAGAGGAGCACATTCAGGGTGGAGTGGGGGGGCTTCAGGAAAGAGGACGGCGACCTCCACAAATCACTCATTCCGTCACCCGTCACCTGCCTGTTACTCCCTCAAGCATCTGTTCTGTTTTCCAGCTCTTTCCTTTCCCGAGGGCAGGGTGGATGGAAGAGTGGGTGGACCCCTCCCACACACCAAGGTCCCCCCGACATGGGGAAGGGGGAGCAGTCAGAGCGCTGGCTTTGGACGTGGGCAGACCCAGGGTTCATGGGCTCCTCTTTCCTCATCTGCAAATGGAGCGTAAGAGTGGAGCCCAGCTGGGCTCGGTGGCTCAGCCTGTAATCCCGCGCCTTGGGAGACTGAGGTGAGTGGATTGCTGAGCCCGTGGGTTCGAGACCCGCCTGGGCAACTTGGCGAGACCTCATCTCTACAATAAATCAAAAAACTAGCCGGGCATGGTAGCGCGCGCCTGTCGTTCCAGCTACTTGGAAGGCTGAGGAGGAAGGATCGCCAGAGCCCAGCGGGTCGAGGCTGCAGTGGACGGGAGCAGCCACTGCACTCCAGTCCGGGCGACAGAGTGAGACTCCAACTCAAAAAAAAAAAAAAAAGAGTGGAGCCCAATTCTGAAACCTGAAGACGTGGCGAACTCGAACGAGAAAGCCTAGCACGCAGCCAGGACCCCACCACAACTCAAAGAGACCTAGGCCTAGGCCAGGGTGCTCCGTGACTGTCAGGAACTGCGGCCGGTTTGATTCTCAAGCAGGAGTGAAAGGGTTGACCTCAGGGTTGGCCCTTCTAGGTGGGCCAAGATGGAGAGCGGAGTCCTTGCCCACTGGGAGAGGGAGTCCTTCCTCCCCCTGAGTCTGCCCCGGGAGGGAAGAGGGGGTGACACGGGATGGGGGTGGCGAGGTGTGTGACATGAGGGGCTCTTCCTGCCGGGCTTTCTCGGCTCTGCCTCCTTTAACCCCCACAACCCCACCATGCAGTTTTCATTCCCCCTGTCTTGTAGCTTGAGAAACTAAGGTTCCGAGAGGTGGAATAAGGCCACCAGAGAGGAAGCGGCTGCTCGGAGCTCACCCAAAGGCCATGTTCTTTCCAAATCCCTCATGTACATTTCCTGCAGTCCTGGGGGCGGATTCCGTGGTCCCCAATGTACTGAGGAGAACAGATCTGAGAGGTCAGGCCACTCACCTGCTGTCACACAGCTCTGTCCATTATCTGGATAATGGACATCTAACTTTTTTTTTTTCAGACAAGTTTGGAGTGCAGTGGTATGATCACAGCTCACCGCAGCCTCAACCTCCTGGGCTCAGATAACCTCCTGCCTCAGCCTCCCAAGTAGCTGGGACTGCAGGCACATGCCATAATGCCTAGCTAATTTTTTGAAGAGATGGAGGGGGTGGGGTCTCATTTTGTTGCCCAAGCTGGTCTTGAACATCTGGGCTCGAGCAATCCTCCTGCCTCTGCCTCCCAAAGTGCTAGGATTTCAGGCAGGAGCCACGGCGCCCAGTCTATCCATTATTTCTGCTTTAGTCCCAACCTCCCGCAGTCTGGCTTTGCAGACCCTGGGCTTGGACCCCGTTCAGGGTGCAAGATGGGGAGAGAGGGCCTTGGCCCAGGCCACACGGAAGGTGGACACGGTACTGGAAGGTCAAACAGACCACTGAGACGGGGCAGCCCACTTCCTGCTCGCCAACACCAGACGCCCAGGCAGCACAGGAGAGACTGGAAGCCTCTTAGAAGTGTAAAAACTGTGTGATATTCCATTGTATATATGGACCACATTTTTTTTATCCAGTCCTCTTTCAATGGGCTGCACGGTTGGTTCCATGTTCTTGCTATTGTGAACAATGTTGCGAGAAACATATGTGTGCAGGGATCTTTTTTTATAGAGTGACCTGAGTTCTTTCAAGTAGATTCCCAGTAGGGGGATTGTGGGATCATACAGAAGGTCAATTTTTAGAACTTTTAGGATATTCAGTGGAATATTACGCAGCCATAGAGAAGAACAAAATCATGAACTTCACAGCAACGTGGATGGAATTAGAGCTTGTAATACTGAGTGGCCTCTCACAGAAACGAAGAGCTGAGTATCACATGTTCTCACTCATAAGTGGACCTTGAACAACTACTGTCGTACTGTAGGAAAGGGATTGAAAGTAGCAGGAAACTGCAGGGAGGGGGGTGGGGGCAGGTAGCTGGGGTTGACAGTAGTCGATATCCGCCTGGGGAAGGAGGGGTTTGATTCTCAAGCAGGAGTGAAAGGGTCGACCTTCGAGGTGGGCCAAAACAATAAGGGTACCTGCACAATGAACATTTGTTTTTTTGTTTGTTTGTTTTTGAGTTGGAGTCTCACTCTGTCGCCCAGACTGGAGTGCAGTGGCCGCGCCCGGCCACTGCAGCTTCAACCTGCTGGGCTCCGGCGATCCTCCCGCCTCAGCCTTCCAAGTAGCCGGAACTACAG
>NW_007247219.1:540913-541313 GCF_000164805.1 Carlito syrichta
GCCCAGGCGGGTCTTGAACCCGTGGGCTCAGGCAATCCACTCACCTCGGCCTCCCAAAGTACTGGGATTACAGGCTGAGCCACCGAGCCCGGCCGTACCCCACAATTTCAAAATAAAAATTAAAGAGGAAATAAAAAAAGAAGTGTGAAAAACTGTGGTTGGGAGAAGACGGGAAGAAGGGGATGGACCCTGGGCTGGGAGGTGGGGAGCCATGACCCCCTTGCCTACCCGCCTGCCAGAGGAGGAAAACACAAGTCAGAAATGTCAAGGGACGTGTCCAGAGCTGCAGTGACCAAAGGACTCAAACAGGTCCCTGGGCCCGGGCTCTAGAGTGCCTCTGAGTGGCAGAGGGGTGGCGGCCAAGCCCCATCCACGCCTCCCTCCCTGCACTCATGGGGCA
>NW_007247219.1:541333-544066 GCF_000164805.1 Carlito syrichta
TTGCTGGCCCCACCACTGCGTGTCCTGCCAGTGGGCCTCCTCTCCCCCAAATCCACCAAGCCTCGTCCCCCCAGGAACTGTGACCCTGGTCTCCTGCCACCCACCACATTCTTCTCGACAGCCACTCACACTCCCTGCAAGTCTTTGCTTAAACACTCCCCGCCCCCCAGAGGCCCTCTCTGAACAGCCTATGTGAAACAGGTGTTACCTTTGTTAAAAATCATAAGCGTGGCCAGGCACGGTGGCTCACACCTGTAATCACAGCCCTTTGGGAGGCCGAGGTGAGAGAACTGTCTGAGCCCACGGGTTCTGGACCAGCCTGGGTAACTTGACGAGAGCTCATCTCTACAATAAAATCAAAAAATTAGCCAGGCGTGGTAGCACGCACCTGTAGTTCCGGCTGGCTACTGGGAAGGCTGAGGCGGAAGGATCGCCAGAGCCCAGCAGGGTCGATGCTGGGGTGGCTGTGAGCGTGCCACTGCACTCCAACCTAGGCAACGGAGGAGTGAGTCTCTAACTTAAAAAAAAAGAAGAATCATAGGTGTGGGGGTGGGGAGAGGGGTTGCCTAAATGACCCAAGACAGCTGCTCTGGGTGATGGTTGCATAGGGCTTCATTGCTCTGTTCTCTACAGTCTTTTCTATAGATTTGAAATTTTCCATAATAAAAGTCTCAAAAATAAAAAAAAATAGCAGAACTCAACCTTCCATTACCCTCTATCCCACGACCCTGCTTCCTTTTCCTTCATATTTAACTCCCCCTGACATTATGTCATGTGCTGGTTTGCCTTTTGCATGTGTCTCCGTGAGAGCTGGGCTTTGTCTCATTCGTATTTGTACCCCAAGGATGTGCCTGGCACATCGCTGGTGCTTAATAAACACTGGTAGGCTGGGCGCAGCGGCTCACGCTTGTAATCCCAGTGCTTTGGGAGGCTGAAGCAGGAGAATCACTTGAACCCAGAAGCTCAAGACCTGCCTGGGCAACATAGCAAGATTTTGTCTCTGTTTTAAAATTTAAATAAATAAATAAGCAAATAAATATTGGCCAAGTCGATGAAAGAATTAAATGCAGCTCTAGAGACGAATGCGTGAAGAACAGACATGCAAGTCTGGACAACATACCAAGACCTCGTCTCCACGAAAAATTTTAAAATGAGCTGGGTGTGGTGGAACGCACCTGTAGTCCCAGGTACTCAGGAGGCTGAGGTGGGAGGATCGCCTGAGCCCAGGAGGCCAAGGATGGCTGCGCCTCACCACAATCATGCCACTGCACTCCAGCCTGGGTGACAGAGTAAGAACTCAACTCAAAAATAATAATGATAATAGATGGGCAGTTTGAGTCTCTGGGGCTGGTCCTGGTTTAACCATAGGTGTGAGATTCAGAGCGAGACTCCCTGATGCGTTCACTTATTCATTCAACAGACGTTTAAGGACACCCCCTCTTGCCAAGTCCTGTGATGTGCCCCGCTGAGTCTCTGGGAGCACTGACTGTGTCGGAGATATGCCTGGGGCCATGGGAGCCCTCAGAAGGGAGCCTCAGCCTGTCTTGGGTTTCAGGAAGGGCTTCCTACAGAAGGGGACACCTAAGTGGAATCCTAGGACGAGGAGATTGAGCCGGAGGAAGAGGAAGGGCTTTCCAGGCCGAAGGCACAGCACCACTGAAGGCCCACGGTAGGACAGAGACGGGTGCTGGAGAGCTGCCATGTGTCAGCATGGCCAGGGCTGCAGGGCGGGCAAGAAGCCTGGGCCTGTGGCGCGTCCCCACCTGTCCCACCTGCTTCTGTCAGTTCCAGAGAGGCAGCCATTCGTGTCCGCATCTGGGATTTCAGCTTTCCTAGATCCCTTCTCTGGCTGTCTGTATGCTCTCTCTACCACCCTCTCCATCCTCTGCCCTCCCCACCCTTCCCCCCCACAGTCCGTCCCCTTCTTCCCCGCACTCCCTGTTCCTCCTCCCCCCACGCCCCTCCTCTCACCTCTCCCTCCCCCTCCAGTCTGGGCAGAAGAGCAGGTCGGCAGTGGCCCTAGCCAGCCCTGAGAAGTGGATGCCCACACGTGTCCACCTCAGCACCCTCTGCCTCCTGCAGAACCGGGCAGGCCCTTCCGGCTCCCAACTCCTCACCCCTTCCAGAATCCCACTTTCCCCGTGACTCCGCCCCATCTGTACCGGAGGCAGGTGTCTCTTCCCACCACACGGGGTCGGACTTGACCACGAGACTTGCTCTGACCCATGGAAGGTGGCAGCAGCGAGAGGGTCCCCGTTCTGGGCTGAGTCTTCGGAGGCATCATTCGCTCCTTGCGCTTCTGCTGTCGCCACCGGACAAAGGTGTCCCAGGTAGCCCAGAGGTCCAGGGCGTAGCTGGGAGTAGCTGGGCTCCATCTGCGGACCCTCGCCAGCCTGCAGACTTCTGGGCGGGAAGACATGAGCACTGCCAGGAGCCACCAGGCTTGGGGGCTGTTTGTGATGTGGTATCACTAAGACAACGATGACTGACACCAGCCCTTGACACTCATCCGCACTTCACTGTCTTGTCCCACACGAGGCTGCACACCCCGGAGTCCCGACCAGGACCCCCATCTGTCTTGTTCCCTGATGTGTCCTCAGGGTCCAGCAATTAACTTCTTTTCTTTTATTTTGCTTGTCTTTGAGCTGGAGTCTCACTCTGTCGCCCAGACTGGAGTGCAGTGGCCGCTCCCGGCCACCGCAGCCTCGACCTGCTGGGCTCCGGCCATCCTTC
>NW_007247219.1:544259-547345 GCF_000164805.1 Carlito syrichta
TTTTTTTTTTTTTTTTTTGAGTCGGAGTCTCACTCCGTCACCCAGGCTGGAGTGCAGTGGTACGCTCACAGCCACCCCAGCATCAACCTGCTGGGCTCAGGTGAGCCTTCCGCCTCGGCCTTCCAAGTAGCCGGAACCACAGGCATACACTACCACGCCTGGCTCAGCTTGGGGAACTTCGAACACGCATCGTCCCGAGGGCCCTCGGCCGGAAGGTCGCGGATGGAAAGACTGAGGCCTGTGAGCACACACAGGCTTGAAGGGGATGCTGGTTCCTGGAAGAGGAAACAGATAATGGAGGGGAAAGTCCCACAGAGGGGCCAGCGAGGAAGCTCTCACCAGGTCCACAGGGAGACGGAGGAAGCACCCTAGAGGCAGTGACAGTGCTGAGCTGTCTGACCTCCCTCAGGTCAGGCTCCCCTACACTCCACTTCATTCAATCCTCACAGGCCCCAGAGGTGGCGGGTGCTTCCAACACCCTCATTTTCTTTTTCGAGTTGGGGGTCTCACTCTGTTGTCCAGGTTGAAGTGCAGTGGCACAATCATGGCTCACTGCAGCCTCAGCTCCCTGGACTCAGTCGATCCTTCCACTTCAGCCTCCCAAGGAGCTAGGACTATAGGCACACACCCCCATGCCAGGCTAATTTTTTTTTTGTACAGATGGGGTCTTTTTTTTTTTTTTTGAGTTGGAGTCTCACTCTGCCACCCAGACTGGAGTGCAGTGGCCGCCCCCGGCCACCGCAGCCTCGACCTGCTGGGCTCCGGCGATCCTTCCGCCTCAGCCTTCCAAGTAGCTGGAACTACAGGCGCGCGCTACCACGCCTGGCTAGTTTTTGATTTATTGTAGAGATGAGGTCTCGAACCCGCGGGCTCAGGCAATCCACTCGCCTCGGCCTCCCAAAGTGCTGGGATTACAGGCTGAGCCACCGAGCCCGGCCGAGATGGGGTCTTTTATAGAGACTATGTTGCCTAGGCTGGTCTCAAACTCCTGGGCTCAAGCGGTCCTCTCACATCAGTCTCCCAGAGCGCTGGGATTACAGATGTGAGCCACCATGCCCAGCCACCCTCATTTTCGAGAAGAGGAAACTGAGGCACAGAGAGTCTACAACCTTCCCAGGAGATACAGTGAGCGAGCCCCGGACCCCAACCTAGGGTGCCGCCCTGAGGTCCTCACGCTGACGTCTCTAGTGTGCTGTGTTCCTGTCTTGAGTGTGAATAAACATCAGCGGGACGGGGACACTGAAGGCGTCCAGTCGGGTGCCAAGAAAAAGGCTCTCAGCAAGGGTGGGAGGAGGGCACGGGTCGCTCGCTGCGGTTTATGAAGCCCGCTGGTAATTCTCGTTTGTGGGTGCAACGCCTGGCCGGAGAGGCGCCCTCTCCCTGGTGGATCCGGAAGACAGAGGGGCAGAGGCACTGAGGGGGGACATCACCTCTTCATTCCTCTTCCTTGCCGCCCCCACCGGAGGGCTCCATGGACTTGTCCTAAAGAGTCAGTGAGCCCACGTGGAGCCCTCCACGCCCTTCTCCCAGGAATGAGAGAACGAACTCCTTGGAGATGTCTTTGCACGGCTGAGTGGTGAGTCCACAGACCCAGGAGGAAAGGGGCCCGTGCGTGGGCAGCAAAACACCGCGTGGGCTGCCACCCCACGCCTGCTGGGGAGGAGCACGGTAGTAACACTCCCATCTGCTCCGCGTTGCAGTTTACAAAGCACTTTCCCACACAGCATGGTGCCTGGTCCTCCTAGCTACGCCCCCAGGACGTGGGCCCCACCTACAGAGGAGAAGACCGAGACTCAGGAGCACGTGCAGCCTTAAAGGACCCGAACTGGGGCTGCAGCCCTGGTCTCTGAACTTGGAGCCTCCTAGTGAAGCCTCCTGGGGTCGGGTGCGGTGTGGGAGTCGGGATGCAGGGAGGGAGTCGGGGTGCAGGGCGGCTGATGCCTCAAGATGCCAGCGGTACTGAGGCCCCGGAGGGCTCAGCTCACGCAGGGGCCCAGAGACCACCGGTGTGTGGACAGTGGGTAGGCTGTCGGTACCCTGAGGATTTGTCTCTACAGAGGGATCCAGAAGCTTTAGAACTAACCCCGCATTCAGAAAAGACTCCCAGAAAGAATTCGGGACCAGGCACGGTGACTCATGCCTGTAATCCCAGCACTTTGGGAGGCCGAGGCAGGAGGATTGCTTGAGCCCAGGAGTTTGAGACCAGCCTGGGCAACCTTTTCACTACAAAAATAAAATAGTATTAGTGGGGTGTGGCTACTCGGGAGGCTATGGCGGGATGATTGCCTGAGCCCGGAGCCACTGCACTCTGGCCTGGGTGACAGAGTGAGACCCTGACTCAAAAATAAATGCATGAATAAATTCAGCCATGCTCATCAAAGGAGTGTATGGAAACTCATCCACCAGGTACGCTGGGATCTTCACTGGCAGGATCGTCCCAGTGCCCGGTTACAGCTTGACACAAAGAAGGGTCACACGGATACAGACAAATCCCCTCACCCTCACCCAGAAGACACGGACGTGAACACCCACTGAGTGCCCAGCATGGCGCTAGGTAGGGGAGGTGGGGGGGTCAACCAAACCTTCACTGACCTCCAGGAACACAATGTCTGGGCTTGGCAACAGGCATGGGCCGAACAGTCCAATATGACGAGTTGACGAGATTCAGAAACGTCATCACGACTGTGAAGTACGCCAAGGTCAATGTCGGGAGCAGCTGCCTTCAGCCGTGTCCACTTTGGGGTCACACGTGTTCCCATTTGACAGGCGTGATGACCGAGGCTCGGGAAGGCCACATAGCTAGGAAATGGCAGAGCCGGGAGCAGACCCAGACCCGTGTGACCTCAAAGTCTGCATTCTTTCCACGAGAGCCCAGCTCCAGGGTTCCAAAAAGAAAGTCCACCCCCATCTTGCTGGCCAGGAGCCAGTCACGGGTCACTCTGGCTGCAAAGGAGTAGGAGGTGCACGTGTGTGCCCTGAGCTGTCCCAAACATGGCCAGCATGGTTCTGAGAGAAAGAAGGGGGCTGAGCTGGCAAGTGGCTTTTGCTTCAACTGCCTCATTCTTTTTTTTTTTTTTTTTTTTTTG
>NW_007247220.1:0-8775 GCF_000164805.1 Carlito syrichta
TTTTTTTATGAGTTGGAGTCTCACTCTGTCACCCAGACTGGAGTACAGTGGCCACCCCCGGCCACCGCAGCCTCGACCTGCTGGGCGCCGGCAATCCTTCCGCCTCAGCCTTCCAAGTAGCCGCAATTACAGTCATGTGTTACCATGCCCAGTTGATTTTTTTATTTTATTGTAGAGATGAGGTCTCGCTGCCCAGACGGGTCTCGAACCCGCGGGCTCAGGCAATCCACTCACCTCAGCCTCCCAAAGGCGCGGGATTATAGGCTGAGCCACCAAGCCTGGCTTGTACATTTTTTTAATCCAGTCCTCTTTTGATGGACCACATGGTTGCTTCCAGGTTCTTGCTATTGTGAACAATGCTGCAATAAACATACGTGTGCAGGTATCTTTTTTATAGAATGATTTGAGTTCTTCAGGGTATATTCCCAGTAGGGGGATTGTGGGGTCATATGGGAGGTCAATATTTAGAGCTTTTAGGAATCGCCATACTGTTTTCCACAGAGGTTACACTAGTTTGCACTCCCACCAACAGTGTAGAAGTGTTCCCTTTTTCTATCACAGAATAGTTTTTCTACTATCATTACACTACACTGTTGTTTAATTTTTCCCCCATTGTTTAATTTTTCCTCAAATGCTATGCTCAACTGCCTGCAGTTTCTAGGACCAGAAAGGTTTCTACCCTTTTGCTTTTTATTCCCACAACACTATGAGACTTCCCTACTAACCACTCACCTGGGCAAATCTACTTCTTTTTCAAAATTCAACCACCAAATAACTCTTTTTCCCTACCCACCTCCTTAAGATTTTCCTCCTAAGATCCCCCCCAAATTACCATGATTTCTCCTCTATAATCCTTACTGAATCCTGTATATATGCAACATTTTATTGCACTTGAAATTTGCTTCTCTGTCCCCTCTATTAGTCTATAACCTGTTTAAAAATAAAATAAAATAAAGCTTTCTCTCCAGCCCCTCCACCACATTACTAACACCTAATATAGTGTTTAATTCAAAGTGTTTGATGAAACACACAAAAAAATTTGTGAACATAAGAACAATATGACTCAGAGAACAATAACTATGCAATTGTCTCATATATTGAATATTTTCAAAAGATAAGATGTATAGGTAGAGCGAAGGTCTTTGAAAATATGAATCAAACTTAAATAAGTCCTCTGATGCAAAAATCTATAATTATATTGCTTCATCAGATTTTAAAGCAAGAGCATATTCAAGTCTCAGTTAATGGTTTGAGTTTACATAGAAAATATCTGTTGTATTTAACTTTCTTTTCATTGGTGAAGATCTCTTAGGGAACTCTAAATCCCATATATGATTTCAAGAAAGTTTTTATCTAAGTGACTCCTAGAATAATTCACTGATACATATAGAAACCTAAACAATATATCTTATTTTCAAATAAGTCACTTACTGTGACATAACTACACTTGTTTATTTCTCACATGCTTCTGACATAAGAAGCCATAAAATGTCACCACAATAATATAGTGCCGAACACTAAGCCATGGCATTTAAAATCAATCACACATAAAAATATGCATAATATATTGCTAAGCTTTTTTAAAAGTTGCTATACTTTCTGCTTCAAATTAACCCATTTTTATAAAATAATGTATATACACATATATACATATGGGTATGAGACAGAGTGAGAGTGTATGAGACAGAGAAAGACAAAGAAAGTGGTACAGTGATTAAATACATACAGAAATAGTCTAGAAGGCTACACAACAAACTTAATAGTGATTTCTCACTGGAAATTAGTTTGGGGAATAAGAGGAGATTTTTACACTTTAAAAATGATATATAAATCAGTAACATTAAATGTAACAGGGTTGAGTAAACAGAGTTCACTTGGTCTGAAGCTTGCACTACATATGTATAGCACTTCTTGATCAATTGTCAAAACAATAAGATAATAAGAATGTGTGCCCATGCAGAGATACATATATCATATTATTTTCAGTCATGAAGTAACACTTCACGCACACACAAGTCATTGTCAAGTTATACATTTCTTGAAATGCATTTTTGTCTGCATCAGTTATATTCAAGTGTTGAGCATGGTTTTTTTGTGTTTTCCAAAATGGTATAATAGAACTCTTGTATGCCTTCAATAAGAATAACCCCTAATGCCACCATAAACTAAAATTGTTTTGATAATTCTAGTATTTATAATAAAGACGAGAGGTCTACTTATTTATCTGTAGACAGTTACTATCTCTCCAGACAAAAAACAAAGAGAGTACACTGAAAAGGTATTAAACCCAGAAAGATTTCCAGAAACAAGGTAATATACAAACACATGTGGCCTTTCCTATATGGCAGCAATAACTACTTTCTGGAATAACTACTTCCAAAATACAACAGAACAAAGGGAGCTATTTATAAAAGCAACAAAAACTCAACGAACTCAAGAAACATAGGTTACCTATAAAGTTATATAACGTCACTGAGATATAAAATAAGACTAGAATAAATAAAAAGATATAGCATGGTCGTAGATTGAAAAGATGGAAATCACAAAAAAGGTTAATTTTCCATAAATCAACCCATGCCTGTAGCACAATCTCAACAAACATCCTCCCCCCTACAGGCCAATATTAACATAAAGCACTCTTGACAATTAATTAGAGAAACAGAGAAAGCACACTAACTGGCAACCCTCTCTCCCCAAAAAAGCAGCTAGGAATATAAAATGACACTTTACCTCACAATTTTCTAAAAGACAGATAAACATTTTTAAATAAGGTAAGACCATACTCATACAATGCAAACTGGTATCACTTCTTTGGAAGATATATGACAACAAATATTTCTACTTCTTCTCCATGGGCTGGCTCCAGCTGACCTCCAGGAGACTTTACATATCAGGCAGAGCCACTGCACAGTACCGTGCCCTTACTGTCCTGGAGTCCTACATGCTTACTTTTGGGGTGTCTAAGCCTCTATCAGCTTGTTCATGCCCCAAAGGCAAGAAATCTGAGTTTTATTATCTTTGCATCTGCACTTGTAGATGAATAGAAAATTGTAATAGAGAGGAATCTAGGAGGAATTAAAAACCCACTTAAATTACCTATGACAGTTTATAACAACAACAAAACTGCCTCTGCTTTAGAAATATTATAGAAATACATTTGTGATTATCAATTGTTCTGTGTCAAGATGACAAAAAGGAATGATTTAATTAAGCAGACTATAAAAAAAACAAGTTATGCCGGGCTCGGTGGCTCATCCTGTAATCCTGTGCCTTTGGGAGGCTGAGGTGAGTGGATTGCCTGAGCCCGTGGGTTTGAGACCTGCCTGGGCAGGCGAGACCTCATTTCTACAATAAAATTTTAAAAATTAGCCAGGCGTGGTAGCGTGCACCTGTAATTCTGGCTACTCAGAAGGCTGAGGCGGAAGGATGGCCGGAGCCCAGCAGGTCGAGGCTGCGGTGGCCGGGAGCAGCCACTGCACTCCAGTCTGGGCGACAGAGTGAGACTCCAACTCAAAAAAACAAAACAAAACAAAACAAAAACAAGTTTTTTATGATTTCATGTCTATGATTATCACTGAAAATGATGGCAGATAGGGTATTAACTTGCTTCTAAACATAAAAGCTGCAAAGCATAGCCAGTTAATACTAAAAGATTCTTCATCTCATCTTTCATTTATTATCCTTGTCTGCTAAGTATAAGGAGGAGAAAAGGGTGAAAGTGCTCCTTGTGAAACAAGGCTCAAATTTTGATGCTGTCTAGAAAAGTCATAGGACTTTAATTTCTGGGATGAAATTCTATCTATAGCCAACATATCACTCAGCTGTTTATAAAACAAAAGAACACAGCAGCTTGAAACTTACAGCCACTCCCATGAGAATAACCTTACCTGCTTTCAGCTCAAGCCAACCTTTCCCATGCAAAAATCCAGAAAATTATTTTATATTCCCTAATCAGTTCTACCCATCACTTTCCTACAAGAAAGATGGTCATTATCCCCTATTCTGGGAGAACAGTCAATCTGTTCCAATAATGCAGTTATCAGGCAAAGTAGCTACAATCCAAATATCACTGTTTATGAACTCATTCCTATCAAACTAATTTCAAAGCAACCTTGTGGCATGTGAGAAACATCTATGTCAAAAATCAAGGCATTAGTGGTCTAAAAAAACAAGGAATTATTCCCACAGAATTCTAGTAGCCCTAGACTAAACATTCAAGATGGGAAGTCAAATGATCTGAAGAAAAGTCAAATTGAAATTGTATATGTATTTGAGAGAGATGAGTATCAGTGAAACCTATAAATCAAGGCTCAATGATTTATTTGTTTCTTCAGTGGCATAACACCTTATTTTAGAGACAATTTATATTCATGTATTCCTAGTGTTCAAATCTTGCACATAAAAAATAATCAAAGAAAACAAGGTAGCTAAGGTTACTCATTAATTACTTAGGCAGTAAATTAAATCTGATACCTGTAAATCAAGTCTTCCTCCTTGCCCTATGCCTCATCCTCACTCAGGCCTTGAAGGATAAGTGCTTTGTAAGATAAGGATTATGAAAGCAAATGACTTAAGTCAAATTCTTAGAGATAGAAAGTAGAATGTAGTTTCCAGGAGTCAGAGAGAGGGATGAATGGGGAGTTATTACTTAATAGGTACAGACTTTCAAAGTAGGATGATGAAAAACTCCTGAAGATGGATAGTGATACTGACTGTGCAACAATGTAAATGTGCTTAATGCCACTGAACTGTATACTTTAAAATGGTGGAAAAGTAAATTTTGGTCAGGCACAGCAGTTTAACACCTATAATCCCAATAATTTGGGAGGCTGAGGCAGGAGAATCACATGAGGCTAGGAGTTTGAGACCAGCTTGGACGAAATAGCAAGATGTTGTCTTAAAAAAAAAAAAAAATTCAACCCGGCACGGTGGCACATGTCTACAGTTCCAGCTGCTCAGGAGGCTAAGGTAGAAGGATCACCTGAGCCCAGGAAGTCGAGGCTACAGCGATCCATGATTGTGCCACTACACTCCAGTCTAGGAAATGGAATGAAACTCTGACTCACAAAAAAAAAAAAAAAGAAAAAGAAAAGAAAAGAGAAACAAAAAGTAAATGTAATGTTATGTATATTTTACCAAAATGAAAAAGTAATAAACAGACTGGTAATCTGAATTGAATGACAAATCAAACAATGTATACCAGCAGAAAAAGACTAAAAGTCTGTCAATAATTTAGATTTTAAATAAAGAAGGCTAATTATTTGTCTGATTACAGACTAATGGTGTCAGCAAGAACAATTTTTTCAATAAATTAAGCAAATGATAATTTAAATTTATTCTGATAATATGAATAACTCTTCAAAAACAGTTACTATTTCACAGAAACTCTTGATGCATGGAAAAATAAGTTAAGAAAAAGCAATACATAGACTCAGATTCTTTCAAAGAGCTTCTAAAAGATTTTTTCTCCTGAAATGGAATTTGTAGAGAATGTTCAGGTTTAGTTTAAAAGTGGTTAAAGCAAAGGAACAAATGCCTAATTGTACATGACAGAAATTGTACTGCCAGATGAGTCTGTAAAACTTCCAGAATGATCACATAAATGGTGAGTGGACACTGGATCCTAGATTGAGAGAGAAAGGCATTCTTAAAAGGACTAACCCTGTGAATGTTCAGCCAGCCCTCCTAATGAAATTCAAAGGCAGCAAGGTATAAGCAAGGTACTTTGGCAACAAAGTGTCTAAGAGAGACATATTTGTGGACAACATCTAAGTGTCAGAAAAAAAAAGAAAGATTCCAAGATACCGTTTATAAATAAAAGGAAGTTAAAAAGTAAACATTATTCTACAAAGTATATTAAACAGATGCCTCATTCTTCTGGATTAATACAGAATGGGGGTAGGAAGGTAGGCCAGTAGGAAGGTGGGAGGCTGAGCAAGCTAAGTAGATGGAAAGGCTATAGGAAAAACAAATTTCACAAAATTCTTTCAATGAGTGGGTCCCTGAGTCAAATACGTTTTTATATTGAGGCAGGCCTGTGTAAATATCCTACAAAATCATTAGAATGCTTAACAACTTTTCAAAGATCTTGGCATCTTGAAGGTGAAGATTGATATTCTCTTTCTTAGCAGTTCTCTGAAAGTGTAACAAAATCATTAAAGGGAGACTTAGATTGGTTACTCAGGAAAATGTCCCAAAATGGGAAGAGGAGCTCTGGGTGATTTTAGCCTGATGTTGTCTATGGCCCATAGGTTCAGTATTAAGGTTGCTATCCTGAAAACGGTAATAGGGGCACTCCGTCTGCTGGGGCAGTCAGCCAGCTTTACACTCAACCACTACAGTCTGCTGTACTTATATTCTATCTTCAAATACAGAATACAGAAGAAATGGCTAAGAGTACATAAAAGACCAACAAAATCCTGAAAAGCACCAGGCAAGGCAATTCAAAGTCTCCAATGACAATAAGTCTGTGGTAGCAGCTTCCTATACAAAGGGCAAGCTATTCTATCTTTGCGACTTGACAAAAATCCAAAGTAGGGGAACAGATAAGGGGAAGCTAAATGTTACCATTAATCTTTCTAAACAGGTGCCAGAGATACTAAATAAAACTCCTGTAATGCTTTCACTGAGTCAGAGAAAGAAAATGAATAAAATCAATAAAGAAATTACATTCAGGCTAACGATCATTGGCAAGTACTCAAATAAATACATGGCAAACTGTAAGGTGCTAAGGATACAAAAAGGGAAGAAATGACACCTAACTTCAAGGAACTTACAATTTACTCTGTGCTTTCTTGATAAAGATGTGATTTCTTTCATCACTACCAGTCACCTCCATGACTACGCTTCACCATCATTGATGAAGTGCCATGGCAGGCAGAATTCTAAAGCTGTCCCCCAAGATTCCTGTCCTCTGGTTACTCAACCCAACACTAATCTAGGTACTGATGTGAAGAGATTCTGTAAATATAATTAAGATTACCAATCAACTGAACCATAGGATACTAATCTAACTATATGAGACTTGAAAAACAGAGAACTTTCTCCGGCTACAGTCAGAGAGATGTGGTACAAGAGGGAAGTCAGAGAGATCCTAGCATGAGAAGAGTTAGTTCATGCTTTAAATGTAACAGCCTACATGTAAGGACCAGAGAGAGACCACTAGTTCCTAAGGGCTGGCCCAGCTGATAGTCTCTGCAAAGAAACACCAGAAACCAGATTCTGCCAACAACCTGAGTGAATTTGGAAGCAGATTCTTCCCAGAGCACAACTGGCAACACTCGGATTTCAACCACATGAAACACAGAACAGAGAAACAAACTGAGCCAATCCCAGCTTCTGACCCACAAAAGATAAAGATATCATGAGATAAAGTCTAATTTTCAGCCGCCAACTTTGTGTTAATTTGTTATGACAGCAACAGATAATCAATGCAAGAACTTACTAAATGAAAGTGTTTGGATACAATAACCCATTCAATTCTCACAACAACCCTGAAAAGTTCTCATTCTCCATTTTACATGAAGAAACTGAGGAATAAAAGGTTAAATGGGAGTTCCTAAGTGTAAGAACATACACCTAGTAATTAGTAATGACCAGAGTGGATAACTTGGATTCAAGAAAATTAATTGGCCCATAATGTTTATAACGTGATTTTTTAAATTGCAGCTGCAATCTAAATTTCCTTCAACAAGGAAAAAATTTCTTTTTACAAAAATTAAGAAGAAGTTTTACATGAAACAGTTTGGAATAAAAACGTTCTCTAAATCAGAGGGGTTTTTTTTTTTGTATGTTCTTATGTGAGAATGTGCACTGTCAACTTGACAGGAAAAACTATATTACTAAAAATAAATTCAACCCTATTTAACGATATTTCTTCCTACACTTTCAAAAATCAAGATAGATAGTCATTCACTGTCTAAGTTTTAACATAAATTCAGTTTTCTTTTTATTCTTATCCACAAATATGTTTTAAATATCGTATTACAAGAAAAAAAATAAAGTGACTTCAAAATATCATCTGAGAGGGACTAGAATCACTTATATAGCACCACACTATTCAGAAGAGAAAAATGAGGAACTAGAATCACTTATATAGCACCACACTATTCAGAAGAAACATATCTCTCCTCAAGAAAACAGAAAATTCCATATAAAGGCAATAATACAGAAAGAAATCAGGAGAACATGTAAGCCCCAAATGAAATCTAGTATTTATTTTATGAGGAAGATAGTCAATCACCTGCAATGGCTATAGAAGATAAATGAAATGCATTTTCTACTCCTCAAAGGGTAACTGCTAAAGACTTAAAAAATTAAAATATAATTTGAGTTTCTGTTTTTTGAGAGAGATTCTATCAAAAATCATGTCAGAAATCAACTACTGTTACATTCCAAAACAGTAAGCAACAAGAAGTATAAATGAGACAAATAATTTTGGGGGAAATAACCTTTACATTACCACATAAACACCAGAAGTTTTATTAATCAATAGCACTTTCCTCTAGTGTTGATGTTTTCTTGTGTGACTTTTCACCATGAAGTGCTTGCTGGCTTACAGAATATAGTACAAAGATTGCAGAACACAGAAGGTTCGAGGCAATGATGCAGCATAGGAAATTTCTTCTCAAATGAACCAACCTTGATTTCCAACCCGTAATGCGAACTTATACTGTTAAATAGACACCAACCTGGTGTTTAAGGTATGTGAAGAGTGCTCATGTCTTTTTTAGGGTACAGTAATAAAAGATTTTTTTTTTTTTTTTTTTTTTTTTT